>NC_056731.1:626409102-626631602 GCF_019279795.1 Protopterus annectens | reverse complement strand
AGAGAGAAAGATCGAGAGAGAGAGAGAGAGAGAGAGAGAGAAAGAGAGAGATAGAGAGAGACAGACTTATATTTATTTATTTATTTGCATTTGTTTACCGGGAAGGTCCACTGGGCCAACAGCTACCCAGCTCCACAGTGATTTACAAATACATTTATTTGAATAACAAGACATCAACAACAATAGTTTTATACAATGCAGAGATTTGAATAGCAGACATTTATTTTATTTATTTATTTATTTTATTTTACATTTGTTGACCGGGCTAGTCCAGCTGGATATATGTCCATTTTCAGTGGAGGCCCGGGGAGAAAAGCTCCAAAGAAATTTACAAATAATTCACAGTAATGGTCAAAACAAGTAAAATTGTTAAAACATTAAGACAGAACATAAAATCTTTGGAGAGAGGCAAGTCAAAACAAAGTTTTAACATACATTTGCTATACAGATTCTAAAATATAAGTTTCTAATATGGAAAAATTAGAAAAAAGTAATAATAATTTTTTTTTTTTTTTTTTTTTTTTTATCTCTTTAGTATGTTATGTGAGGAGGAATTTAGGAGGGAAGGATACAAGACAGGTTAGTCTGGGTTGTTACAGGAACAAAGCCAGTGCTTGTTAAGATGTGTTTTTAGCTGTTTTTTAAAGAGTGGAGGACTAGACAAAGATGAGATATCAGATGGTAGTTTGTTCCACATTTGTTCAACAGAGTTAGAAAAAAGGCTATCGCCTGCAGAGTTATTGGGTATGGTAGTATTAACCAGTAGTTTGTTTGCAGAGCGTAGCTGTTTCAAGTTATTATAAGGCATAATGAGGTTGGAGAGAATAGGTGTTTTAGAAGGCTGATAAAGAATTTTGTGAGCAGTTAAGAGCTGTTGATGTCAGCCTGTTAGGAAGTTCCAGCCAGCCTAGTTGTTTTAGGTTATGACAGTGATGGGTTCTGAAGAGGGATCCTGTGGCAAATCTGGCGATATTATGGTAGGATGTGCTAAGTTTCTTGAGGTTATATTTAGAGAGATTGGTATAAATAGTGGAAGCATATAGAAGGGTAGAGATAAGGTGAGAACTGGCTAAGGTGGTCCGAGCTTCAGGCGTAAGGAATGATTTGATTCTATAGAGGGAACCAATCTTTTTGCTTATTGTTTTTATTGTGTTGTTTATATGAGAATCAAAATTGAGATTGTTGTCAATAGTTATTCCTAGTAGTTTTGTAGTAGCATCAGGAGAAATCAGGGTGTTATCAGAGGAAGTAATAGAGAAGTTAAGAGAGCTTGATTTGTGTGTAGGCAGTAGTAGAAGAGAGAGGATAGGGGAGGAGCTGTAGATAATTAGTGGGTGTGGTGTTTAAAGGAGAGATTTGGGTTGGTTAGTGATGTAAAGTGTTTGATTGGGAGGGATAGTTGGGGGTGTGTCTACTAGCAGTATAAAGGTAGGACCCCTGGGGGCGGGTAGGAATTGGGGGCAGGGAGGGGAGCGGAGTGAGCCCGCAGGGCGAACGGAGCGGGTAGAGCTAAGAGTGAGAGCTGTCAAGGAAGACAATGTGTAAAGCAGGAAATATAAGCAAGTATGTCAAAGGGTAAGTCTGTAGAAGTATGGAATGAAGCTAGAGCGAGAAAAGTAGGGAAGTAAAGAGTTCAAGTGTGGAAAAGGTACCCTGGGATTTGGGTGGAAGGGTGATAGAATATTTCAGAGAAAGTAAAAACCGTAGTAGCAGGTTGGGGCTGTTAGGTAATGAAGTTGGTGGGCAGTTAGAATGCAGAAGGCTAAAGATAGAGCGCCACCTAGTCGCTATGTTACAGGTAAGTGTTCACTTACAGGAACAGATTGAGAGGAGTTAGATTAAGGAAGTATCACAGAGAGAGAAAAGGCTGAATAAAGGATTAGCTACAGAGAGCAAGAAGGGAAAAAAAAGTGGCAAGGTGGCTGCTGGCTATTCTGGGTGGGAAGCTGGCCTAGCGAGACAGAACCATTAAAACTGCATAGTGGTGTAAGGTACAGGTAGCTGGATATAAATGCACTTTATCAGTCTTAGAAGGGTTGTTTTCACTGTAACCTTTAGGTGGAATTCAGGATCAGTCAAGTTTCCAAAGCTTCCAGGAGGAATTATGCAGGTTATTCAGTACAGGGATGTACTAGTTCATTTAGACTAAAGAAAGTAGGATGAGAGAGGAGATAGTAAGCCATTAGTTGAAACAGGGATAAGCAGAGAGGTATATCAGGCACTAGTTAGATATGCAATAGTTCATCAGAATAAACCAACACTGTAAAATCACTTAGTAGACACATTACAAAACAGGTACATTTGAGACTCAACAGTTATAAAACTTGCAGAGATAAAAATAAACAGTAGTAGGTACATCTATAGAAAGTCTTTGATTTGTAGTACTAGTCTTTAATTTGTAGGATTAGGCATATGAGATTATTGTGTCCCTGGATGCTTTCCTCGTGGGCAACGCGTATTCAATATAATTTAGCGTGTAAACCCAAGCTACATATGAGCTATGTTAGGAACACGTGAGTTGTTAGAAATGTAAAGGCTAGGACAAGTATCCTTATGCGATGCAATAGGTTTGTTAACAGTAGTTTTCAGGATTGTAAGGGCTATCACATATATCAAATGCGATACAGATGAGTTTATAAAATATCAAGTCTGATACGTTGCGCGTGTCAGAGTTGCCAGCTTCTGATCTATTCGCGATAAAGCAAGTACCATAAGTAGCTAGCTTCATTAACTTTATAGTGCTCTCCAGTAGGTTGTACAATTAAACTCCGACAAAGCACTTTGGACAAGCATAACTTGTTTAGCAATGTCTACCACATGTTTGCAATCCAAGCTACCTAGCTTTGTATGTTTATTAGCATCTAGTGCTTATAAATCTACAACTCTGCCTGTTTAGTAGCGTCTAGTGTGCAAGCGCTAGCCAGGAACAGGTAATTTACCCCAGCAGCTACTAGTGTTAAAGCGCTACTCAGGAACAGGTAATTAACCCAGGAGAGACTAGATGCTAGGGAAAACAGTGCTCGTATCAGTTATCAAAGTCGACAAACCTTACTAGGTTTCACTCATGCTGAGTCGCTATAGTAGCGTGAGTGGTGGCAGGAAGAGTGGAGAATTAAGTACAATGCATTCAACAGATAGCTAGTTTTAGAGCATAATATGTATCAGAGTACTAAAAGTTCAACAAACCATAATAGTATTCCACATGCTAAGTCGCTAAGCTAACGTAAGTAGAGGCTACAAGAGCAGTCGATTAAAGACATCAACAATAGCTTACTACAACATCAGGTTTCACGGTATAAATAATAACATACTACAACATCAGGTTTCATGGCATACGTATTCTTTGTTTTTACTAAGGATGGAGTAGTGGGAGATAGGTGGAGAGGAGTTAGCACATGAGCATAGCCACTGGGAGGTGAGATGTTGTCTCAAGCCTTTTTTGAAGACAGAAGCATTACTACAGACTCTGAGGTGCGGTGGAAGAGTATTCCATAGTCTAGCAGTGAAAATGGAGTGGAGCATTTGACCAGTAGAGAGGTTAGGTTTGCCCACTTGCAAAAGCATTTGATTTTCAGAGTGGAGATGTCTGTTAGGGTGGTAAAGAATGAGCAGAGAGGAGAGGGAAGGGCAGCTGGAATGACTGAATATTAGTTTGTGGGCAGTTGTTAGTAGTAAGTATGTAAGATGATGGGGAATTTCCAGACAGTTTAGTTGCCAAAGAGAGGTACAGTGGTGGGAGGAATGTCATCCATTAGTGATGAACTTAGGGATTTTGTTATAACACGAGTCTAGTTTGGATTTAAGACTGGCCTGTATTTATTTATTTATTTTATTTTATTTGATATTTGTTGACCGGGTTTGTCCGACTGGGCTACAATTGCCCGTTTTCAGTGGAGGCCCGAGTAGAAAAGCTCCAAAAGAAAAATAGAAATTTTACATACTGAATACATATAGAATACATTCATCAGTTCCACACATAAGTATGTTGGTAAAGAGAGGAGTGCCATAAAGAAGTGTTGGTAGCAGGAAGTAGGAGACAGTGGATAGTTTTGAGGAATGATGCCTAGTTTCTGGTGTGCTTTTTTAATGTTGTGTATATGCAAGTTGAAAGTTAGGTGTTCATCTATAGTGACACCTAGAAGCTTAGTATGTGTGACTACCTTGGTGGTGGTGTTATCTTGGTAGAGAATAGGGAAAGAGCCTTTGTTTATTGTAGTGGACTTTTTAGGGTTGAATAGCATTAGCTTGGTTTTCTTCGGGTTTAAGGCAAGGTGGTTGTTAGCCATCCATATTTCGGTGGAGCTGAGAGCTGATTGGGTAAGTTTCAGGAGTTCAGGTGGAGAATTAGCAGTGCAGATGATAGTGGAATCATCTGCATATTGGATGACTGTGTCTTGAATGAGAGAAGAATGGAAGTCATTAATAAAATGCTAAAGAGCAGAGGCCCTAAGATGGATCCTTGGGGTACCCCCATAGTGGTGTTGTGGAAAGGAGAAAAAAAGTGTAGCCACTTAGTAGCTTGTTGCCTGTCTGTGAGATAGTTGAAGAATCAGTGTAGGGTGGAAGAAGAGATTCCTAAGCTGGGCAGTTTTATAAGAAGAGGAGGATGGAACATAGTATCAAAGGCATTAGAGAGGTTGAGAAATAGAGAGGAGACAAGTGTTCTGGTGACTCGAGCCCGATTGACAGAGTCATAGAAGGATATAAGAGCCATAGTGGTAGTATGTCCAGGTCAAAAACCATGTTGGGTTACTGATAGTAGGTTATTGCTGAGCAGAAAGTTTTGGAGTTGGCTGTGTATACATTTCTCCAGGAATTTTGAGATGGGAGAAAGAATGCTGATAGGTCAAAAGTTGGAGATGTCTGTATTGTTACTACCCTTGTGCAGTGGGAGAATGAAAGCTTTTTTCAAATAGTGGGAACATAGAACTCTGTGATGGACCTATTAAAACGTAGGCTGACAGGGTAGGCAATGAAGTTTGCAGCTATTTAAAGGAATTCTGAGGGGAGGTTGTCAGGGCCAGTGGTACATGGTTTTAGTTTGAGAAGTAGTTTCTTTACAGTGGCAGTAGGGATAGGTGCTAGAGAGATGTTATACTAGTGGGGAATGGAGGTATTTGTAGAGAGGGGTCTGATGGTTTAGAATGATTCTGAGGGAAGTTGGTGGTAAGATTGGCTATGATATCTATGAAATATGTGTTGAAGAGTGTGGCTATTTCAGTGGGTTTTTCTGGGTTTGGTCAGGGGTTGTTGTTTGCCCCAGGAGATGATAGCTTGTTGATTGAGCTCCAGAAGTGTTTTGGGTTGTGTTTGTGTTGGTTTTGTAGATTGTGGCAGCAGTCTTTTTTATCTTTAATAACTAGGCACTTTACTTGGTTGTGAAGGTGTCTGTAGGTTTTAAGCTCAGAAGGATTTTTGTGCTTTTGGCAAAGCTCTCAGGCTTTGTCTCTAGAGACCATGTTCAGTTTAGTTGTTCTTGTGAGCCATGGGACGAGTCTGGCTTTTACTCATTTTAGCGGGGGGGGGGGGGGGGGCAAGGTTGTTTAAGATATTAAGGAAAGTAGAGTTGAAAACTTCAACTGCTTCATCAAGAGGGAGTATTTTTAAGGAACCCCTGTTAATGCTGTCTAAACAGCTGTTGAAGGCAGAGGGGCAGAAATTTGATAAACGATCATCTTCATTGAAATAATTGGAAAGTGTACTTATATGTAATCTCTCTCGCTCTTCCCTCACTTGTGCTCTCCTCCTCTCTCTCTCTATATATATGTATATATATATATATATATATATATATATATATATATTATATATATGTCAATGCCCATATATAACACAAACACACACACACACACACACACACACACACACACACACACACATATATATATATATATATAAAAACAGTGAAGCACAGAAATGTGTAAATTCATATATATATATATATATACACAGAGAGAGAGAGAGAGAGGGAGGGACAGCACAAATGAGGTAGAGCTAGAGAGAAGGTGATCATGGACAATATTAATTATAAAAGTAAATGTGCTCACAAGCTGTTAAATATTTAATAGATATTTTGCATAACATTAAAAATAATTTTCTAAAGACCTGAAATAACGGCATTAGGATTGTGAAAGAAAAGTAGACATAGGTATTGACCCCGCAAGCACTCTGCTTATTGGCTTAAGGTTATGCTGTTTGTCTGTTGAGCTAACATCATAGTCTAACAGCACTAGACTTCTTTAGAGTACTGTGCCCCCTAAGATAACTTTAATGCACTCACACAGATGCACACTTTCATTACAAAAGTGAAATGTGACTTTTTCTTTACTCTGTGTATTGACCATAATCTGTCATTTAAATACAATTGATAGATACCTGTGGGATGTGAAAAAATGTATACAGACAGACACACACACACACACACACACACACACACACACACACACACACACACACACACACACACACACACACACACACACACACACACACACACACACACACATATACATACACACACACTTTTGATTATTGTTTCATGCACACAGCTAAATGAACACAACCTGTGATTTTTATTTCCATTGATTCATTGTCAGTTATATTAGGTCAATTTTGCAAATAATAAAAAACAAACAAAAAAGGCAGACACTGGATTTTCAAGTATAAAAAGGTTACTGCTTTTGTCAAGTTTTATTCCACACAACTTCTTCAGATAAAGGTGAAGCAAGACAAATTAATTTAAATACCACACCTAAAAGGTCACATGGCGTACTCAGCCATTAATTCTTAGAAACATACACATATATTTAGCATTAAATAAAATGCCACCTATATCTTTAAAAACTTGTTGACACTTAAAGCATACATCCTAAATACACATTCACTAGACTACCTAAGTAGAAATTCATAAATCATTTATACGTTGAAGCATGGCGTAGATAAGCGTGGTTTCTTACTACATAACGAGGCCATGAACTGAGCAGCTTCAGAAGGGATTTGACAAGAGGGAGAGTACCAATGAGTGGATTATGAGGGTAATGGCTTCAACCAAGGGCAAGAGGGACCAAGAAGGAGGGAACGGCTCAGGAATAAATCTAAGGAGAGCCCTAAAAGGGACAGCGATGAAGGGGGTCAATGGCAAGAAAATTTTCAAGATGATCCATACCATGGCAACCCATTACCCCAATGGAACAATGGCAAGAATGCAAGGAGACCGAACAACAACAAATGACGGGGATGCAAGAGATGAGGTTGAGCTCAAACGAGCTGTGTTTTGATCTATCAACAAAGAATCAAGGTACTGTTGACGAAAGTAATGTGGATTTTGTGGTCGACCAAACTGGTTATACCTTAGTCATGAACACAGAAGGTGACTTTAAAATATTAAATTATTCTGGCTTTTCTGTGAAACCTGAATTAGCCGACTTGCTAGCTAGGGGCCTCTCATTTGTTCCAATACAGAAAATGGATGTATGTAGGACCATTATTAATTTAAAAATGTACACTCGTAAGCTAAATCTCTGCTTACTTTTTGATGGTCCTTTTAATATTCCAGGTGACTTTAGGGTACCAAGCACATTTAAACCCCCCCTGCATCCAGTTATAGAAGTATTTGAAAAAATATGCAAACTGGATTTCATGAATTTATGGCTATTTGGTAAGATCTCTGTGAAATCTAACATAACCCATGATAAGTGGGATTTGTTAGAAGAGGTAAGAAATGGGGGTGTTCGAGTGATGAAAGCGGATAAGGGGGAGCTTTGTTTTTTTTTATGTATTTGATTATGACAGGATGAATATGATGTTGGCTACAGACACCTATAAGCAGGTGTCTTTGAATGAAGTCAATCAGGCCTATAGGTGTATTAAAATATATGTCAATGATTTATTCATAGAGAATCGTATTGACCTAGCGACTTGTAACTATTTTACTATGTCAGCCCCAAAAATCCCGGTAATATTCGGGACACCCAGAATCCATAAAGATCTGGATAAACCCCCATTGCTTCCTATTGTAGATGGGTGGAATTCTGTAACATACCCCTAGTCAGATTTATAGATGGGATACTGAAGAAATATGTTGAAAAGGAACCATGTGTTTATAAGGATTCTTGGACTTTTCTTGATAGCATCAACAAGCTTAACTACCAAGCAGATTTCCACTTCGCTACCATGGATGTGAAGGATCTATACATGGTTATTCCTCGCAAAGTGGGAATTGGATGGGTTAGCCTTTTGTTGTCTAAAAGAGGAGCAGTGTGGTCTGAAATAGCCTTAATACAGGAATTATTGGACATTATTTTATCTAATAATTACTTTTTATTCAATGGGGTCCATTACTTACAAACTAGTGGCATCACTATGGGTTCACCAGTCGGAGCCAGTTTAGCTAATCTGGTAATGGCGTATTGGAAGGACACGTATATCCATAGTGATGCTAACCCGTATAGGGGGCAGATATTTTACTACACTAGATACCTGGATGACATATTTATAATATTTGAATGAAATCAGGGTGTGTTTAATGAATTTGTGAAGTATTGCAATGATTCTACCTCGTTTCTTTCTTTCACATATGCATTTAATAATGAGGTGATACCATTTTTGGATGTGGAACTGAGTAAGGATAGGGTTAAAGCATGTTATAAAGCAAAAATCCATCGTAAGGATACATACTCCAACTCACTACTACACTATACTAATGCACATCCGAAACACCAAAAAAGAGCTGCGATTAAGGGCCAAATGGTCAGGGCTGCACATATGTGAACTTTTGAAACAGATTTTTTTAGCTGAGTGTGATTTATTAGTGCAGGTGTTTCAAAAGAGGGGGTACCTAATGGTTTGCTCTGTGAATTGGTCGATGAGGTTATCAATAAGAGGGCCACAGGGCATTTCAAAGCAATTCTAAGTTTTTTGGATGCGGGTAATAACCAGAATAGGGGACAAGGTCAAAATGTTGAAGAAAAGAGTAACAAAGTAGGTAATTACCCTCACTCATTTATTACCACCTTTTGCCCAAATTCCTGGCTTATTAAACATGTGCTAAGGAAGAACTGGGAAATAATAAACACAGATGAGAGGTTGGAAAAGTTAGGGTCTGGCCAACAGATAGCTTTTAGGAGAGCTAAAACCTTCAAGGGCCTACTTGAAATTAAGCCAGTTATTTCAGCTAGGATGCCCGGAATGTACAAGTGTGAAGCTTGTGCATATTTCAAGTATACATGCATGGGCAACAAGTATAAAATAATGGGTGTTGACTATTCCAACAGGGCAAGACTGAATTGTAACTCTACAAGGGTAGTTTATGTAGCCCAGTGCCAGTCTTGCAGTGGTTATTATACAGGTAAAACCGAGTGTAAATTGAGAGAGAGAGTATATGAACACCTTTACAACATCTGAAAGGGGAAGATTGAAAATGCCCTGGCTAAGCATGTGAGGGATAATCCAGGGCATTCCTTCTTGTTTAGAGCTATTGATCAAATTGAATATGACATTAGGGGTTGTCCCTTAAGTGTAGAATTGGAGGTGTGGGAATTATATTGGTAAATAAGAAATAGTGCATACACAAAACCAGGTTTGAATGATGTGTGCTCTATAGCCAATGTGCTAAAGGGGAAAAGTTTACAAAGATGAGTATTTGTTACTTTGCACTTACACCATTCTCCACCCCCCTTTTATCCCCTTTTTATTTCTTATCTTTGTTTCTATTGACAATTTTCATGCTTCAACGTATAAATGATTTATGAATTTCTACTTAGGTAGTCTAGAGAATGCGTATTTAGGATGTATGCTTTAAGTGTCAACAAGTTTTTAAAGATATAAGTGGCATTTTATTTAATGATAAATATATGTGCATGTTTTTAAGAATCAATGGATGAGTATGCAATGTGACCTTTTACGTGTGGTATTTAAATTAATTTGTCTTTCTTCACCTTTGTCTGAAGAAGTTGAGTGGAATAAAACTTGACGAAAGCGCTAACCTTTTTATACTTGAAAATCCAGCCTCTGCCTTTTTTTGTTTGTTTTTTACTAGTTTGTTTTTGGCTTTGTTTGTTTTTTGAACTTTGCAAATAATGGCAGAATGCTTAGTCATTTGCAAACTATGTGGAATAGGTTGTCATGGACAGTATTAATAATAACTGTAAATGTGTTCTCAACATGACAGATAATTATTTGATATGCATAATACTGCAAATAATTTGGAACACAGGTGAACAAAGTGCAATAGGATTGTTAAAGAAAGCAGACTCGGGCATTAAATGCAGAAGCTCACTGAGGTTTTTGTCTTTAAGGTTACATTCTTTATTTCTTGAAATGACATTGCAGTTTGTTGCATTATGAGCACTAAGACAAATTTAATGCACTCATGCAGACACACACACTTGTATTACATCAGTAAAGGTTGTCTTTGTCACCATCATGTGCAATTGCCAAAACAAGTAACTTAAGTACATGAAATGTGAAGGAAAAAATATATATGTATATGTAGTGCTGTGTAAGTTGTTGTTCTCTGTCTAACTATTGTTGATTTCTGTCTGCATTTGCTTTTGGGTTTCAGTTATTCATTTAAGGATTTGTTACTTTCATTTTTTTATCTTTATTTTATATTGCATTTTGTTTTATTTTAGTTTTTTGTTCTTTTTGAAGTTTTAAGAGGTCTTGATGGCTTTTAAGTTGCCTGCCCCTACTATAAATCTGACTTTGGACACTCCTCCCAGTCTCATTTCATCAGCTCATTCTACTGAGCACAGAGAGATCAACTGGGAAGGCCTTCTCCCCCTTTCATCTCTTAAACTTAAATTATTTTCTATCTCCTACCTTCCCACTTACTAAAAATAAAAAATAAAACATGCATTTTATTTAGCTGCTTTTACGGTATTTCTGATTATTCCTACCTTAGTTAACTTTTTGCTGCACATTCTTAAAGTGTTCAGTTGCATTTTATCTGCTGCATTATTACTGCTTGTTAGCAGCCTGATTACATTGCAACTGTTATTCTAAGTCTCTTTGTTCTGATTTAAGGACTTGGGCCCCAAACTAGTTATCTTACATTAAGAAGGTTTGTGGCCTATACTCCTGTGGCAGGAGAGGTAGCTTGCACCATTCTGAGTTGGGGATTGCTGGTTGAAGGCTTATTGTGTCTGTTATTTTAAAAGTGTCTTTGTTCTGGTATAAGCGCTTGGGCTCCAAATCAGTTATATTGCATTAAGAAGGTTAATGGTCTACACTCTTGTGGGAAGAAAAGGTAGCCTCCATCCTGTTGAGCTGGGAATTGTTGGTGAAGGCTTATTATGCCTGTTATTCTAAGTGTTTGCTCTGGTTTAAGCACTTGGGCTCAAAACCAGTCATTTTTCATTAACAAGGTTTGTGGTCTACACTTTTGTGGCAGGAGAGTATAGCCTACTCCCTTCTAAGTTGGAAATTGTTGATTTAAGTCCTATTGTCCATTTATTTGATTGGCTAGAGGGTTAGCTTGTCTAACATTTGAATCTCTGAGCATGAGGCACTTGAAGAGGTTTGATGCTAGTTGAGAAGAAGAGTGTTGCTGGTTTCTGCTAAACTCTACAAAAGCTAAAACTTACAATACCATATCCACTGTTTCAGCACTTGTTTTAGTATTGTTTTATCACAGCTGCATTAACTGAGTGTTTCAGTGGTAAATATTTGAACTTTTTGATCTTTTTACAGTCTTTAGTTAGAACTGTTGCTGTCCAGTCATTAGTTCATAGCAGTGACCTGAAAAGACACTGATAACTTGCAATGTGATTCCCCCTTGTAACCTGTGTAGACACTGATCTCCCACAGTGTAAGTTTTCATTAAAATACCCTTACCATGTGGACAGATTTTTTTTAACTGCTAGAGTATCTAGTTTGCACATAGCTGAGCGGTGCTCAAGTTCCTTGTGTTATTGACCTATTCAGTATTTAAATTTTCATAACTCCTCCATAGTAGATCACTAGCCATGAATATGCACTTCACTACTCTTTCTTTGGCCAATCTGGTTGAGATGGGTATTCGACAACACACTTATTCTTAATAAAACAGTTAAAGTACGTGAAAGGTGTAAATACATTTTTACACTGGAGGCAAAACTCTCTCATACAACCAAAACTAATCCTATAGATGCTGTCAGTGATGCTTGCTCCATGCCTACTGCACATGATAAAGACCCTACACATAAAACTACTTATGCTGAGGCAATTGCATGTAACATTCCCAAAACACTAAGACCTCCTGCACAGTACAATTAAAAAAGGATCCTCAGCCATCATATAAACACTACTGTAAAACATCACCAACAGCAGCTGCACATAGAAACACTGTATCTAGTGCCTCTACTGCTAATTCCTTAAGGCAGACCTATGCACAACCAAATTTCCTGGTCATTGGTGGTTCTATAGTGAGGCATACTGATGTCCCCTTACCAGAATGTGTAAGGAGAGAATCATGGTTAGCAGCCTTTCTGGGACTAGGATCCATCAAGTCAAACAGGCACTCAGATTACTAAACCACAGGTACTGCTATCACTCTGTCATAGTCCATGTGGGTGTTAATGACCTGAGAAGTACCTTGCTTAACTATATGAAGCTAGATATGATCAAACTTGCTTATTACATGTCTCCGCAAGTATGAGCCTAGCACTGAGGAGCATACTACCTTCTCCAATGATTATGCCACATTATCAACAGAAAATGATTGATTTTGACAATTGGCTTAGCTTCTGGTGTTAATCCAAGATGGTACAATATGTGATGGTCTGGGAGGACATGGTTGATTGACCATGCTGCTTTGCCAGGGATGGCCTGCACTTATCCTTTCTAGGCTTTTAGATATTGACAGAGACCTTTAACACTCCTATACTGCCTTTTTAGGCAAGGTCAAGCTGATAAACATCTCAACTTAACTGAACCTATGAAGGAATATATGAAGGTGGTACTGCTCAATGCTAGAAGTCTTAACAAGAAACTCTGATCCCTGCAAGCCTTCTTCTCCCTGAAGAGTGCACACTTTTGTGTAGTAATGGAGACATGGTTTAAAGTCATGGAGAGTACCCTGGCAGCACTAGGTTATAATGCTTTTCACACCTTAAGACCAGCTATTGCACAGGAGGGAACTAAATGTGGTAGGGTCTCAGTCTATATTAAAACAGCCTCACATTCAGACTAGTTAAAGTATATGACCCACTCAAAATCATACATTTGCAGCTCAGCATAAACAGGGTCTCTTACCATACACTTGCAACGTATAGGTCACCTTCCATGTCCCAAGATACCCATACCAACTATCTCAATGTAATAGAGTTCCTTGATGATCAAGTGAATATGATCTCCATGGGGGATTTCAACTAGCCCTCTAAAAAAGTGGGAATCATACACTACTTCTAATGCACAAACCCAGTAATTCCTAAACTCCTCCTACCAGGGGCACAAACATCCTTGACCTTGTACTCACAAATATGAGGAAGTTATGCTATTAACCCAGTATAATGTCCTCACTCATTAGATTTTACCATAATACAGTATTGCATGAAATAAGCAAAACCAAAAGCCTTTAAGAACTACCCCAAAGCTAACCTCTCTCTAAGCAACACCTTAGCTATATTTCAAGCACCCCCAACCCCAGTAAACACCACAACATATTCTGAGCTATTTTCATAATCCCTATACAGCCATATTAATAACTGTTTAGAGTGAACTGTGCTCACTCGTACCAAGAATAAGACAAACTCAAAAGACAAGTCACCTTGGGGGAGTCAGGGTATCAATCCATTATACAACAAAAGAAAAAAAATCTTGGCCAAGAGTAGGAGGAGCAAAGCCCCTGACTAATCTAAGCAGGCAGCTAAGAGGGTTAATTAATATTTGAAAAGCTAAAATTGAAGACAAAATAGCTTTTCAGGCAAAGGACAACAACAAAGTGTTATACAACCATGCCCATAACCTCAAGGGAAATATGCAACATTGCTCAGAACTTATTTTAAATGCCAGAACCCACACTGAACCAGAGGTCATTGCCAACCTTTGGCTGACAGGATCAGCTCAACCGCCCTCCCCACTCTCCCCAGATAGTCCAAATGAAATATTGCATACCACAATCTCCCCAACCATTACTAGGGAACAGGTCTTCAATTAACTGTCCAACACTGAAAACACTGCATTGATGGACCCCGATAACATCCCAGGATGCCTACTAAATAGCATGAAACATGACTTCTCTGGTCCATTTGAATCACTTTTCAACTGGAGCCTACAGTCAGGTTTTGTGCCCAAGGAGTGGAAGATGGCTTCAGTCATTACTCTGTACAAATTGCTTTATTTTCCAACTCACACAATAAAATTAAACAGAATGAGCGCTTTCGTCTGCCCAAAGCAGACTTCATCAGATAATGAACCAGTGGTGCCTCCTGTTTTTATACAAAGAGGTCCAACCACCAATCTGGGTAAATACTCTTAAGTATGACGAGCTTCATATGTAAGGCCATGGAAAGAATCATCATGGATATGATAAATGAGGACATAGGTAACCTATAAACCTAGACCCATCACAGTTCAGCTTTTCTAAAGGAAGGTCATGCCTATTTAAATCTTGTGGACTTCTTTGAGAGGGCACCATACCAATGGATGAGGACAAGACTGTGCACACAGATTACCTTGATCTGGCTTAACACTTTTCACACAGCAACCAACTCAGGCATTATAGCCAAGCTCACTAAATTAGGTATAAACTCTGCTGGATAGCCAGTTGGCTCACTGATAGGACCTAGGATGTCAAAATAGGTGAGGCCACCTCTACTAAGAGGCCAGTTACTAGCAGAGTACCCCAGGATTCGGAACTGGGCCAGATCCTTTTTGGCATCTATTTCTCTGAAGTTGAAGTAAACACTGAAAGTTTATGGCTGATAAGTTCAGAGATGATTGCAAGCTTGGGGTTGTTATCAACTCCCCTGCAGACACTAGCATTCTTCAAGAAGGCCTATCTCTGACTAACAAATGGTGCCAAAGTCATACCCCCAGATCTGAGCTCTAGCAGGCAATATGTCTGCCATGCAATACAGGAATAGCCTGCAGGGGCGTGCACGAACACTCCTACACTAGTCCTGCATGGACTAAGCCCCCGTATGCAAATCACCCCATTTGCAGAAGAAATCCATGCAAATGAGGTAAATTTGTGATCCAGGAAGCTTGAAACCGGCTGTGTAGGACTAGTGTAATCTGCAGAAATGTACTTGGTTAGTAACCGAGTACATTTATGCAAAATCCAAAATGGAGCCGTGACAGCTCCAAATAAAGGCTGCATATCAATCAGGAAGCATGCCACTGGCCAAGTATAAGGCCATTGGCATTGCAAACAGCTTAAAAAATAAAAAAATCAACTTTTTTTTTAGCATGTCTCGGCTGTTTACGCATAGGGCAGCGGCACGCAAACGGGATCGGGGGAAAATAAGAAAATAAACCTAAAATAAGCATTTAAACTAAAATCACTATTCTGCCATTAAAGTCACTGGCAGGCAGAAGACAACATGGCCAGTGAGTAATGGTTGCTAAGGGGGGAGACTCAGTGTGAGACATGTAACTATGCATTAGCAGGCAATCCTATGCAAATGAGGGGAATGATACTGAATCCCAATTTTCCCCAGCATGCTAGTTAGGTCACAACAGTGTAAGAGCAGGAATAGCTTGTTGCAAGCCTAGGAGATAGCTGACATCATGGGGGTGTGTGTCAGGCATACTGTAAACGGATTGGAGCCCTGTGGCTTGGGTTTGCTCCTAGCTAAGCACAGCTAAGCAAGGTTGTGTGTCTGAGGCTGCCTAGCACTCTTTACACTGCCTACGCGAGTGTGCATGCCACACACCTGGTTTTAAAGGGAAAAAAAGTTAAACCAGGAAATAGCAGCTCTGTGCACATTTGAGCACTCTGTTTGTGCGGCGTGCCCCCGGGCTTAAACAGGAAGGCAATGGGAAGGGAAAATAGCAGTAGGAAGGTAATCTAGGAGAACTAGCATTGCTGGCAGGTGAAATGTATCAGAGTCAGCCAATTACACATACAGCAGACCAGCCCAGCCCAGAACACTACTATAAACTATGCAAACACCTTCCACTCTGGTTTTTCCCACACTCTACACCACCGGTGTATACAAGCAGGTATCTTTTAACAAACAAAGCAACAAAATGATAGGGGCTGCAATAGCTATCATACAACAACCTGTGGAAGAGGCTGAGGAGGATGTGAAAGCTGTCAACCAACCCAGTGAGGAGATGGACAAGAGTGTACAGACCCATGGTAACCTACCAGGGGCTACATGAGCTGGAGATAGTGGAGTGCTATAGGGTGGACAGGGACCTCCTACAGCAAATTGTTGAGCTGTGCTGGCCACGCCTCACACACAGAGCTAACAGAGGGGAACCCATCCCAGTGGATACCAAGGTATGTGTAGGTCTAAGAATACTAGCTACAGGTACCTTCCAAAGGCCAACTGGTGATATGATGGGGATCTCACAGTCATCAGCATCCAGGGTACTCCACCAGTTCCTGGATGCCATGTCAGCACACGTCAGTGAGCACGTATATTTCCCCAACACCTGTGAGGCGTTGGCCAGCAATATTCAACTGTTCTACCAAATGACAGAATATCCTGAGGTAGTGGATGCTATAGACTGCATGCACATATGCATCAAAGCACTACCTGGTGAGCGGGGTAGGGTCTACATCAACCGCAAGGGCTTCCCCTCTATCAACTGCCAGGTCATGTGCAATGCCCAGCACATAATAATGAATGTGTGTGTTGGCTGCCCTGGAAGCTATCATGATTCCCACATCTGGCATCTGACACAGCTGTACCAGAGATTTGCCAATGGGGACATCCCTCATGATCACCTAGTGGGGGATGCTGGATACACACTTCAGCTGTGGCTGATGACACCCATCAGAAATACACAAACACCTGAACAAGAACTCCATAATGAGGTACACACACAGACCAGAATTATAGTAGAGCATGTATTTGGGATGCTCAAGTTATGGTTCCAGTGCCTGGACACATCCGGTGGAGCCTTGCAGTACTCACCAGCTACATGTACCCAAATTATCATTGTATGTGCCATGCTACACAGTATGATCCTGTGGAAACAGCTGCAGCAGGAACAGCACGGGGCAGGGCCACACAGCCCCCCACCATTGCCAAGGCCTTTACAGGCACAGAGTGACTTAGAGGAGGAACAACCTGAGCCTGCCCCAGTAGGCAGAAGGAGGCATGCCCAGTATCCCCTGGCCTTAGCAAAGAGGTAATGCATAGTACATACACTGACACAGGAGGGACCCAGGGAATGACACCTCTCTCTGACTCTCACATACATTAAAAATGATGCCAAACATGACACTACCTGTGCTCAACCATGTGTAGGGAGTATACTATGTGCATCCAACATAGGCAGCCCTGCAGCACCACCCTCAATACTGGAACACCCACAAGGTAAGTGTCTCACACATGCCAGTCAGGGGGGTTCACATACCCAACAACAGCCACAGCCAGCAGGACAGGTGCAGACAAATACAAACAAAGGCTGTGCTATGGCCTCTGAATGATGCCTATGGGTTACCTCCCCCAGGCCTACACAGACAGACTACAGCAGGTCAGGCAGTGGGACTTTAGTTCTGAAGGGTAGGAAGTCAGAAACTAATATGTAGGTCAATCAAAGCTAAGATCTGTAGTACACTGATATGCCTCTAGTCAGCATGATAGGTTAGAATACAGAATGAAATGGAGTACCTGACATACGAGTACAGTCATAGCAAATGAGTACAAATGTCAGGTGTGCCTCCCCATCCTACATAGTAATTTAATAACAATCAGGTCCCCCCCAATCCTGTGTAGAAATGTAGAAATAGTCAGGTGTGCCCCCCCCATCCAACGTATAAATGTAGTAACAGTCAGGTGTGCCTCCCCAATCCTGTGCAGAAATGTAAAAATAGTCAGGTGTGCCCCCCCCAATTCTGTGTAGATATTTAGAAATAGTCAAGTGTGCCCCACCCAATCCTGTGTCGATATGTAGAAATAGTCAGGTGTGCCCCCCCAATCCTGTGTAGGAATGCAGAAACAACCAGGTGTGATCCCCCCAACCCTACTTAATTATGTAGTAATGGTCTGGTGTGCCCCCCCCCCAGTGTAATGTACACACGTTGTAACAGTTACGTGTCCCCCCCTACAACCCTATGTAGAAATGTAGGAACATGTATGTGTAGGTATAATACCAGTGGAGCACAGATGCACAGATGTGGCCAAGGTAGCAGGATAGGTAGTAACATTTTCACAATATGCAGGTATATGTGTGTTAGGTTGGTGTGTGTCCCATATCGTGTGAGAGTGGTCGGTATGTATGCATCTTGAGGTAAGCCTGGTGGCCATTGTCCACTACTGCTGATGACAGGGACAAGTCCTCACAAGTGCAGTGCCATACACAATACCCATCAGTATAACACAAGCTAATAGTAAGCCATTGCAAACGTATGGTAGTAATATGTTTCACCATCTGAAAGGCTGACATGGCATGGCTGTTGGTATAGATATACAAGCAGTACACAAGGGACAATACTCCAGACATACAGTATATATTGTGTCACTGTGAAATGGACACACCCTTGGAAAAGTACATACAAGTATGCATCACATTATCTGGTCTTGTAGCAGGGGATACTGGTGTTGTCTGCCCAAACACTCGCAGATCACAAAGGAGGTAGGACTGATGTATTGAGAAACAGCTGATGTACCTGCACGTGCAAGAATAACTGGAATGCCCAATGCATATCTGTGTGTCAGATGCAAGTAGTGTCCATAGCACACATGCACTCAGCTCTTGCAAACACCACCCACAGGCACCTCTCTGGTCATATCCCTGCTGTGGGAAATGGGTACAGTAAGTCCCCACCTGAATATGGCAATAGCGGAAGACTGCAGCATGCAGTGCAGGTGACCCATGCAAGTGTGTCCCTAGCTGTAGGTAGCACCCTGCCAGCATCCACACCACCTGAGCAAGACTGTTAGGAGGTATTGGCATGAGCACCTATCACATCTACCCTTTCACCCCAGGGGAATATACTGTATGGTGGTCCGGGACTGTAGGACTGACAGAATGCAATGACCTGCCACATCAGGCATGCAGTAACACCTAATGCCCCACAGGCACCTGCCAAAGGCCTCTGTTTCACACATACTGCAAATGCATGTTATGTCATGGATGCGCAAATAACACCATAACACACTCCACATAAGCCATATGCAAGGACATGTGGACAAACCACAGTAACATGTCCACCATGTCCCACTGCATGAACTCTGGACCAACACTAACACACACCTGTGATGGGGTGATACCCTTAGGGAAAGCATGAGAGAATGTATGCATAATGCATGGAAGAGGTTAGAATAACAGGGGGGGGTGGGAGCATGGGCAACATGGAATGTTCAAGGTCCGACACCAAGATATGTGCACACATTATCCCTGGCTGTAAACTCATACATGGGTGGCTACACACCTGCCTGTACACCACAATAGGGTAAATGTCCTGACCCATGGCCCCTGCCCCTGGCTGACCTGTGAGAATCTGTACAGCTGTGAGGCATTGCCACAGTAAGATACGTCCATACTGTCATGTTGATTTGCATACAACTATGGGATCCTCTGCCAGTACTGTACTGACAGTGCTGAACTGGATACACAAACCCAGCACCAAGAGTCTGCAGCTCCCCCTCCAGAATGGCATAACTTACCATGAATATGTAGGTGTCTGCCCACAATACCAGACACAGCTGCAGTCACCCTTGTCCCCAGGACATCACTGTGAGCAAGAATGTGCACCTGACAGTACATGAGAACAGAAAGCATCACTGTGTATAACAGTACACGTCTGAATATCTCTGCTAACAGCAGTAGCATGCAGCTAAAGCAGCACAGACACAATCACCTACAGTACACACTATCCTCTGCACAGTTTGTCCCCATATTGCCAAATGATTGACGGATACCCTACATAAAAAGTATGCTATCTGTAGGTGTACAACACAAAGGTCTGCACTGCAGTACAAACTACCTGGACCCAATCCACACATTCAGTACAGATGGGCATACTGGGTATGCTCACACACTTAGAGAAATAAAAGAAATGTCAGTCAACAACATACTGAAAGGTTATACAGGGAATGCTCACACACTTAAACAAATCATGTCTGCAAACACCAGTGGACCAGACATATCTGGCAGTCGCAGATGTTAGAGCAGACACTCCTCAGTATGCACCACTCATGCTTTGCACACACAGTGGATAGGAATACAGACATATATCTAAGGGCAACACACTATAATAAGACAAACGTAGATGGACATAGATGTGTGGAAGAGGATGACTGTGACAAAGAGCCATCCAGGCCTGTCCAACCCAGCACACAGCCAAAGGACTACAACCACATCAGGTTCAGATGTCACTCACTGTAGATACTGGCCACCAATATCTGTCAGCATTACAGACTATGTGGTGCAAGTGCTAGCTGTGCAACATGACTGTACAAGGAAGTAGTCATCTAGCAGCTGTATACACGTACCTGTGGAATATAACCCTGTGTGTGCCCGCATGTGGTGTGCTAACCTCTAGATGAATGGGTCCATACACACACACACTGCCCTCCCATAGCCCTACTATGACATGCCTGCTGAGGTCATCTACTGTGAAATACACCTTTGGGAAAATTGCAGCCTTGTAATCTCCGTGGTGCATCCTATAACTGTGTACTTCTGTAGTGTGATAAATTAGTCAGGTAGGAGTTCCAATCCCAGACATAGCAACTGTGTGTGTGTGTGTGTGTGTGTGTGTGTGTGTGTGTGTGTTTGTGTAGAGAGCAATGCTTTTTAGGCTAGTCACACTCCCTACAATTCAAATGCTCTACTTTGGTAAGGCTGTTGATGTCATTCACCTAGAAATACACCTCTGGGAAGGTTGTAGCCCACTAATCTCCATAGCACTTCCCATAACTGTGTACTGCTGTAGTGTGATAAAATAGTCAGGCAGGAGTTCTAATCCCATACTTGGCAAGTCTGTGTGTGTGTGTGTGTCTGTCTGTCCTTGTCTGTGTAGAGAGCAATACATTTTAGGCTAGTCACACTCCCTACAATTCAAATGCCCTACTTTGGCAAGACTGCTGATGTCATTCACCATAAAATACACCTCTGGGAAAGTTATAGCCCAGTAATCTCCATCACACATCCTATAACTGTGTACTGCTATAGTGTAATGAAATAGTTAGGTAGGAGTTCTAATCCCAGACTTTGCAACTGTGTGTGTGTGTGTGTGTGTGTGTGTGTGTGTGTGTGTGTGTGTGTGTGTGTGTGTGTGTGTGTGTGTGTGTGTCCTGTCTGTGTAGGAACAATGTTTTTTAGGCTAGTAACACTAAGTACAATTAAAATGCCCTACTTTGGCAAGGCTGCTGATGTCATCCACCTTGAAAGACACCTCTGGGAAATTTGCAGCCCAGTAATCTCTGTGGTGCGGCCTATAACTGCATACTGCTGTAGTGTGATAAAATAGTTATGTAGGAGTTCTAATCCCAGACATGGCAACTGTGTGTGTGTCTGTCACTGTCTGTGTAGAGAAAAATGTTTTTAGGCTAGTCACACTCATTACAATTTAAATTCCCTACTTTGGCAAGACTGCTGATGTCATTCACCTTGAAATACATCTTTGGGAAAGTTGTAGCCCAGTAATCTCCATGACGCATACTGCTGTTGTGTGATAAAATGGTTAGGTAGGAGATCATATCCCCACACATGACAACTGTGTGTGTGTCTCTGTCTGTGTAAAGAGCAATGCATTTTAGGCTAGTCACACTCACTACAATTCAAATGGCCTAAATTGGCAATCCTACTGATGTCATTCACTGTGAAATACACCTTTGGGGAAGGGGCACTCCAGCAATCCCTGTGGTGCATCCTATAACAGCATCATGCTGCAGTGTGATATAGGACTCTGTAGGGGTTCTATTCCCACAAATGACAGTTGTGGATGTTTTGTGTGTGTTTCTGTGTCTGTGTAGGGAGCAATGCATTTTAGGCTAGTCACACTCCCTAGAATTAAAATGCCCTACTTTGGTAAGGCTGTTGATGTCACTCACCAAGAAATACACCTCTGGGAAGGTTATAGCCCACTAATCTCTGTAACGCTTCCCATAACTGTGTACTGCTGGAGCGTAATAAAATAGTTAGGCAGGAATTCTAATCCCAGACTTGGCAAGTCTGTGTGTGTCTGTCTGTCCCTGTCTGTGTAGAGAGCAATGCTTTTTAGGATAGTCACAATCCCTACAACTCAAATGCCCTACTTTGACAAGGCTGCTGATGTCATCCACCTTGAAATACACCTCTGGGAAAGTTATAGCCCAGTAATCTCTGTGGCACATCCTTAAACTGTGTATTGCTGTAGTGTAATGAAATAGCTATGCAGGAGTTCTAATCCCAGACTTGGCAACTGTGTGTGTGTGTGTGTGTGTGTGTGTGTGTGTGTGTGTGTGTGTGTGTGTGTGTGTGTGTGTGTGTGTGTGTGTGTGTCCTGTCTGTGTAGACAGCAATGCTTTTTAGGCTAGTCACACTCACTGCAATTCAAATGCCCTACTTTGGCAAGGCTGCTGATGTCATCCAATTTGAAATACACCTTTTGGAACTTTGTAGCCCAGAAATCTCCATGGTGCATCCTATAACTGCGTACTGCTGTAGGGTGATAAAATAGTTATGTAGGAGTTCTAATCCCAGACATGGCATCTGTGTGTGTGTCTGTCCCTGTCTGTGTAGAGAACAATGCTTTTTAGGCTACTCACACTCACTGCAATTCAAATGCCCTACTTTGGCAAGGCTGCTGATGTCATCCACATTGAAATACACCTTTGGGAAATTTGTAGCCCAGTAATCTCCATGGTGCATACTTTAACTGCTTACTGCTGTTGTGTGAGAAAATAGTTAGGTAGGAGTTCACATCCCACACATGGCAACTGTGTGTGTGTGCGTGTGTGTGTGTGTGTGTGTGTGTGTGTGTGTGTGTGTGTGTGGGTGTGTGTGTGTTTGTGCAGAGAGCAATGCATTTTAGATTAGTTACACTCACTACAATTCAAATGCCCTACTTTGGCAATCCTGCTGATGTCATTCACTTGAAATACACCTTTGGGGAAGGGGCACTCCAGCAATCCCTATGGTGCATCCTATAACAGCATCATGCTGCAGTGTGATATAGAACTCTGGTAGGGATTCTGTTCCCACAAATGGTAGTTGTGGGTGTTTTGTATATGTTTCTGTGTCTATGTAGGGAGCAATGCATTTTAGGCTAGTCACACTCGGTACAATTCAGTTGCCCTACATTGGCAATCCTGCTGATGTCATTCACTGTGAAATACACCATTGGGGAAAGGGCCACTCCAGCAATCCCTGTGGAGCATCCTATAACAACTTCATGCTGTAGTGTGATATAGAACCATGGCAGGTGTTCTTTTCCCCACACATGGCAATTGTGGATGTTTTGTTTGTGTTTCTATGTCTGTGTAGGGAGCAATGCATTTTAGGCTAGCCAGACTCAATACAATTCAAATACCCTACTTTGGCAAGCCTGCTGATGTCATTCACTGTGAAATACACCTTTGGGGAAGGAGTACACCAGTAATCTCCATGGCACATACTATAACTGGGTAGTGCTGTAGTGTCAATATACTAGTTATATAGGAGTTCTAATCCCAGACATGACAGGTGTGTATCTGTGTTTGTAAGTTGTATCCTGTGTGGAGGTGGTTGTGATTGTGTATCAACTGGACTCAATGTGGAGTGGGTTTTGCATATTTCTTATATGGTGGCCCTAGTATATATCACAATGTCCACCATACAGGGATAACAAATGTAAAATAGTCAAGAGGATGGGATGCAAATCCATACCCTAACATGTGACAGCAAAGCCAGGCAAACAAAGTTAGCAACCCTAGTATCACCCAGAAAACACTCTCAACCCATGTGTCATATACACACACACACTTGCCTAGGCATCAGCCGCTATGTTGGCCGTACCCTGCATATTTCACACTGAAAGTAACCATGGTGTGATTGCAGTGGTCTACAGAGGGCATGGCACCCTGTCCATCTGTCCAATAGTCACGTACATGCTGACAGTGCACTTTCCCCATGTTCCCCACTGGACACCTGTAACACCTGTGGTGCCATCAGATGTGACCCCACAAAGGACATACCATGTCTGAAAACATGCCTTGTATGGACAGATGCCACTGACACCAGGGAAGGCTGGTATCATGCTATCAATATAGTTGCAGGGTAAACCTGCTGTCCATTACCTGTTCCTGCCACATGAGGCCAGGACTTCCACATCTGATGATAACAGTCTGTGTGCACAACAAGGGCCAGACACCCCAGGTACAGTTCCACGTGTCACTGTACATGCATGTGGGAGGTGTGCACATCCCAGACATCGCCCATGTCATGGACTATGGAACACATACATGGCAAGCAATACACAGCATTGGCCACACTCAATAGTCACCCAGGTGACTGGTTGGTGAATACAATACCCACCTGTGTGTACAACTCCAGAAACTACACCCCTGAGCCACAATGCAGACCATTGTCATGTGGGCTGATGCCAAGGTATACCCATCACCTAGCCTTGTATAGCTGTCTGGAACGGTCGACCACTACATACCCGTGAAGCAATCCACCAATGCATGTCAGTACTGGCACTCTGTGTGTATGTGTGTGTGTGTGTGTGTGTGTGTGTGTGTGTGTGTGTGTGTGTGCGCATGTGCGTGTGTGTGTGTGCATGCGTGTGCGTGTGTGTGTGTGTGTGTGTGTGTGTGTGTGTGTGTGTGTGTGTGTGTGTTGTATGATGCGTATGATCACATTCAAACTCACTACAATCCCCATTGGTGTACTGAAGCATGCTGTCCAATGTCAGACACCTCCACATACCCTTTGCCCATATAGCCACTGTATGCTCCCTGTGATGCATGTGATACCTGCACAGTAATGTGTTGTGGCAATCTCACTAGTGATGAGTAGTATTCCTGGCTCTCCCAAGTGTGTCAATGTGTGTGCGTCCCTCTGAGAGTGTGGCTGTGTTGATACTGGCACCTGTTCATGTGGACAGGCACATGTACTACACCTACCATATAGCTACCATATCCCTGATGCAGATGCCACTCACCATCACATATACGTTTTGAGGGCTCCTCAACATGTAACCTATGTGGCGCATATGATAACTGCATAGAAATGTGATAACACTACATAGTCATCAGGGGTTTGATACCCTGTGCTGGTAGGTGTGTGAACCAAACATGCTTAAGTTTTACTCTCCCACCCCTCCCTGACTTTACTTTGCCTCTGTCTGCCTCTATCACTTCCTCTCTAGTGGATGTGGAGACCTACCCCTGCTTTGCTTAGGCAGCAGCATGTGTATTTTAATTGATGCTCCTGATCAGCTGATGGCCTCTGCATGAATTGCAGCCCTCCTCTAGCTGATTGCATGTGGAACAGCTGTGGTAACATTCCCATTGCCAATTGCCTGGAAACACACTCCAATATCTAGGAACATCATGTTGGTGTTGGGCCTTTTCATTCACTGTGAGCAGGAACACGTTCTGTTGTTAGGCAAACAACATCTCAGATGGATTGGGGATTTACCTCTAGCAACATGCACTGTGGAAACAGGGCAACACACAGGAGGGGGATGTGCCTGACCCGATTACAGACTGTAAGTCCTGCTATACTGAATTTGGGATAATGTTGGTTTAAGAGGATGTGTGTGGATATGGCTGTCCTACATGTTTTAATAATGGCCATGTCAGTGCTATGGTTATGAGGGAACCCCATCTGTAGGGTTATCTGCAGACTGGGCAGTGTGTGGTGCCTTTTGTTTCATTTATTACCCACAGAGCACCTATCTGTGGACTGCAGAAGGTAGTGTGAGGATTGCAGTCTGTAGATGTTGACAGCCGTAAGAGTTACTGACTTCATATCCCTCATAGGACATATATTGCAAGAAACCCTGTTACAACAGTAAATGTATGAGGTTACCACAGCAACATGTCAATATTGGCCATATGTATGTGCCTCCAGCCACAACTCTGTCAACCTTTGTACATATGTCATGCAGTAAGAGGTGCATATGTGCTGCACACCATAATTAGTGACATCATAACTGATAAGCCCGTGAGATATCAGACATGTTATGTATAGTAGGGGTTATATTTGATGACATCATCTGGACATTCTGTGGTTATGTGTACATTACTGAGGTCTATGTACGTAAGGTGAATGTCAACAGTGTGTGTATTGATAATATGTACTTTGGCCTGTGTACAGACTGTGGTAGATGTCAATGTTCTTGGACCCATTGTATCTGATGTTGCATACTGCGCCACTGTATGTTACCCTATTGGCTTACATGTTTGTAGGGCCATACACACACATGTCCCATACCACAGACAGGCATTGGACCACACTCTGTAGCTGCCCAGTGTATGTAGGTTTAGTTTGTAAGTGGCACATATGAGAATGGTGTTGAACAAATAGTCCATATACTGTAATATAATGCTAGCTTACCATACGTGGCTGTGTTCACATTGGCTGTGGTTATGCACTTTCACACTGATATATCGTACTCTTTGCTGTGACATGCCTGTAGAGCCTGCAATATATGCAGGTACATGTGCATTTCCCCATAGGAAATGTAGGCCAGTGTTGAGCCAGTCTGCCTGTAGCCTGAACAGTGCTTTGTTACATGCCTAGCAGCTTAGTGTGTGTACCCAGTGAGATGTCATGTCCAGATAATTGCCAGATGTACTGTTGCAGGTCCTCCCTTAACAGTCATGTATGTCATACAGAGCAGTGGGATGCTGTACAGATGTATATGAATATCTAGTGGGTAGTATGTGGCCGTGGCACCTCTGTACCAGTGGTTAGTATGTGTCAGGACAGACAGGGGTGTGTGTGAATGCATAACCTATGGGGGCAAATGTATACCAGTTGTTACGTGTTATACCCATCTACATGGCTGTTAACATCTACATTGTCAGGCTTGGTCCACATGTCTTGCACTAAGGGGTTCTGTACACACCTCTGGAATGTCCAGAGTGTGTCAGAATGTCCACATATATTAGCCAATATCTCTGCTGTAGTCCACAGAAGCATTACGTGCTAGCAGCGGTACTGTTCTATGATGTCCTTAGGATGCCTGTCAGTAGACAATGGTGCACATGTTAAAAGCAAATATGACATCCCACATACACCCTGTTTGTGAAGACAATCCCTATTACGATAGCAATAGTCTACAGATATACCTGCTATACACACCTGGCATCCCTTTGCACTACAGAGTTGGGACTAAAGGGGCTGTGGAGGGCTACACTCCATGTTCAGGACATATGGTGAAAATATATGTATATATAATTATCTAGATATCCATATAGATATATACACACATACATAACGACATATATAGATGAGTATGTATATGTACATATATATATATATATATATATATATATATATATATATATATATATATATATATATATATATATATATATATATATATATATACATATAAACACCCAGATATATACATATACTGAGCAATATATGTCGACACATATACAGAGATACATATGCACATATATGCATGGATATATACATATATTTTGACAGTAGTAGGTATATCAGAATAGATATGTATGCACATATAGTTATAGATATTTACATATATACCAACATAACTAGGCATATCTGTACACATAGGATGTGCATATATATATATATATATATATATATATATATATATATATATATATTTATATACAAAGAGATGTACACATGTAGCACTACTCAGATGTGTATACAGACATGTATAAGTATACATGTGTATTTACATGTAGACATATATAGACTTATTATATGTATACAACCATATTCCTGTCATGAGTAAATGTCACGGTTGTGTATACCCTCCCAGATGTATCTCACTGTATGTATCTGCTATGTGCAGATTATGATAAAACAACATATGTGATGCAACAGTCATATTAATAACAAGGGCTGCACAATTTAGGAACTAAAGGCAATTGTTCATTACTACCCAATATGTGTATTGACAGCTATATTGGTAAAACAACAGCTGTCTTCACAGTGGTCATGGCGTAGTGGTTAAGTGCAGTGACTTCATTGTACAGGGTCTTGGGTTCAAGACTTGCAAGGGCTGTTCATTTTTTTGCTGGGCAGAACAAGGGCTGTTGGATACAGAGTGGTTAAGGCAGTTTTGTGCTGCTTTAAGCGGTTTTACATGGGTTTGTATGATGCTAAGCAGTAGTGAGCTATAGGTAAACGTATGGACGAGTACACAGTGTAGGCAGCACTTACCAGTGCGCAAATCAGCTTATCTGTTATATTTCAGCAATGCTGATACTTGCTAAGCATAGCTTAGACTTGGTAACCAGGACACACCAATCAGTCTGATAACATGTAATAAGTGTATGTAATGCCATGTACAATACATGCACCTATGTGCTGTCATTACAGTAACAAGTAGTGTGAGTGTCATGTGTGGGACACAGACATATATGAGGCCTGTAAAGCACTGTTATCCATGTGAATGTGTTACATACAAGCACAGTAGCCCAGGGTACATGCTGTCACACTGGCATGTAGTGTATTTTGGCAGTACTACTGTTGACAGTGCTAACCCAGGCAAGAGCAGAGTGTGTAATGTAGTAGTGACAATAGGTAAACCTGCGGGCATGGCTGGACACTGAGGTCTCCCTGTTGTATCCCTGGTGTGTGCACTGTGTTACAGTATATACACCATACTGGGTAGTGATCCATCATGTGGAATGTAACTGTAGACTACTTTCTGTACAGCACATGTTAATGAGGGCATCGGACATGTAGTTATAGCATACATATTGTTGGCAGACATCTATCTGTCAACACATTCATGCTACTGCAGAGCTAATTGCCAAGCTGATGACTGTCAGTCCCTGTACAGATGTGCAGATGGCAGGGATATCCAGCTGGGATACATGCAGAACATATGATACAGAACAGCATGCAGATCATCTATAGTCAATCCATGCTAGCAACAGTATACATGTGTGTTATGCATGTGCTGTGTCACTAGGTTATGCCCCTTCCCCTGGATACCACTGCACCCATGTACACAGTATTGCTGTGCACCTGTTCTGCACCCTGCCATGTACTGTGCACCACACCTCACAGGTGTACAACCCATTGCGGAATGTGTAGTACTGTGTCAGTTATGTCAGCTTTAATGCTCACAGCCCCTATGTTTTTCAGCAACACATACCTGGGATGATATGTGGACAGTTGTCATTGGTGAATGCCTGATGCCTGATTTACAGCTCTCAACATCAGCGGACCATGTATGACCAATCCAGTACTCTTACACTGACAACCATCAGAGCATACTGTGGCTATGGGGGTTGTACACACCTTTATTGATTTGACGCACCCATCCTTGATCTGCCATGGGACCACATCACCACATATCTTAGCAGTACATGAGCCTGATATGTGACATATGTCCTGTACTTTTACATGCAGTGTGTACAGATTGTGTTAGGTGTGTGGCTGATGACTGTGATGCATACACATCGTGTGGGCTTATGTGTGCACACCCTTACCATGACGGTTTATCGCATCTCTTGTGTGCACTACAACAGTCACTACTCCTGGCAGGGGTATACCAGCGTGGGCCATCTGCATTTGCCAGTGTATGTTCAGTCTGCCCTACACATGTCCCCATATTCTGCATGATTGCAAGGTCTACTCATGTGCACATCCCATGGTGTTCACACACTGCCGTCACTATTGCTGTGGGGGTAGGGTTACAGCTGCCACAGGTCCTGAACCGGACTATGTGCAGATAAAACCATTCCTAGCATCCTTAGGATCCCTGCTGCAGTGCACTGGTGTGTCATGCTGACACCACCCCCTCCTTCAGCCTTTTTGCAGATGCATGACAAGTAAGCCCTACACGTGTGTCTCTTTGCAGTGTCCCATACACTGAACACCACATGTTACAGTCTAGACCCAGCTGATAATGTGGACTGCTGTAATGCCTTATGCCATAGTTGTATCTCTGCAGCAGTTGCCATTGTCCTACAGGTATATACACTGGTGTTGCACTGTTTATGGATGTTGGTCCGAACATGTCCCTACTGTAGGCCATGTCTCCCACCATTATGTTACTCCCTGTCTGACATACCCTTCCAATACCCAGTCATGGTCACCCCTGTGATACTGTGCATTTCACAGCAACAATACGTGCACATGTATAGCATGCATTCAGGGTAGGTGTGTTAGATGTGTGTATGGAACATACCATTGCCACTACATGCCCAGTGTGTTGGCAAGCATCTACATAAACCATACTCACCAGCTACAAGCTGCTGACTTGGTGGTATCCTGGAGGGACCCACATAAGAGGGTGAGAGATGCAATGTCAGTGGCCACACCTGTGGCAGTGCTACAGGGTGGATGCAGTATTACAACACATCAACGGTACATTTCCACAATACTACTACATCTGGACATCTATTTATCACTACAATGCTGCAACACAATATATCTATGACATGTCAGATATGCATGATCTACTTGTAATGATGCAGATGTATACACAACAGTGGTCTACTGATGTGCCCTGTGTCCTTACCTGCATGCTCCTCGACCAGTGTGTGGGTGCCACTCACCTCCACAAAAGTGTCCAGCGGTTGGTGTCTGGCTGGACAGGCAGGTGCCATGAGGCTGGCCAGGAGGTCCTCCACACGTGTCAAGGGGGGATGGATGGCACAGCCCTCCCCTGTGGTGAGGTTAACCCCCCAGACTGCAGCAGGACACCAATGGGCATTGTGAAGCAGGTCAGTACAATGATGCCGGACCTGCTCATAACTGCAGCTGTGCAGTCTGACATCATTGACCCTGTGGACTAGGTCGTTCAACAGGGCGGTTCGCTTCTGCTGTTCATGGGCAGCCCTGCCAAACAGCACTGGGTAGTGCTGGATCAGGTGTGATATAAACACATCATTCTCCACTGTTAAATAGGTGGGCAAGCGTGCATGTGACAGCTTGGCGGAAAGATATAAAGATGGAAACAGGTCTGAGGAACTCATACAGCAAGGTTAACACAGTTCGTAATACACATCTCGGTCACCCCCCCCCCCATCCATACCAGCTTCAACAAACTATACACACAACTCATTAGATATGGCTACAGCTTACCTGCCAGTGGGACAAAAATTGTATTGCACCACACTTTCTGCTATGTAATTGTAGCCATGTTCCCTGTGTGGACACTATCATTGCTGGCCCATTACAGAGTATTCACCTGCATGCCATTGTCAGGGCCCCTATTGTTCCATATATGCCAATGGTATGGCTGCTTTGGGATTGCTGCATATCTGACATTCTCAAATCCCTGACTAAGGGTATGTTGCAGACTACCCTGTGACACCAGTGACTTGCTTAGTGTATGGCAACAGTTTTCCACAAATGGGCCTGTGTTCCAGCCTCTGTCCTCCACCTACATATCAAGCTTTTCACATATGACATGCTATCAGGGGTTGTTCTGTAGTGGGCTGTGAGTATGTCATGCTGCCATTCCTGCCATCAGTCCACTGCTGTTGTATCCCCAACACATACGGCGGGGCTGTGGCCAAATATGTGTGGGCTTCACTTACACAATACATGCGTGCTCTTATGCACTTCAGAGGACAGTGTATGTAACAGTGGTATATGGCCCTGTTGAGTCTAGGGGGGATGCACCATAACTAACCTAGGCAGTTACAACATATGGGGGCATCAGGGGTGAGCTGCCTTAAGGTATCTGGATGTACATTGCCATACAATTCACCTATACTGAAATTAATTACATAAATTGGATGAATGCAGGCCTACTGCCTCCTGCCATACAGACTGTTCTGTTTGTCAGTGTGCTTGTGATGGTGTCAGTTATGCCTTGTTATGTAACAGTTACATCCCATTGTGTTAACTGAGGTCTTTACCACCTAGTGATTGTGTACAGAGTATAGATAGAGGCTGCTAAACTATACATCTGCATTACTTACTGTTGATTGTTTAGTATTCTGTGGCCCGGTCTGTCTTTACTATAGTACTATTTGGAGGGCTCGGCCTGGACAGCAACATTTGTAAACCTTTCCAGACTACTGTATTAGTATAACTGTTTTACGGTTGCATTACTCTGTTTATATGGATGTCAGTGTCTAAACAGCTATATGACATAGCATATACAACTGTAATAGTACACAGATAAAGGTTTCCCATTTATGCAAACCTGTGTGTGGTGTTATGTCCTATAACCTTTCTGTGGGTATATGTTGCAGTCAACGATTGTCATTTGTATGAGTGGTCATACAGTGTCCATCTGTTAAGGTGTTAAGTTTAGGCATAGTGGCTGTTCCATATTGTGTGCACCTTCTATATATGTATCTTACTATACATATCTCTGCGTGTGTATGTGTAGTCACACACACACACACATATATATATATATATATATATATATATATATATATATATATATATATATATATATATATATATATATATATATGTGTGTGTGTGTGTGTGTGTATCTGTATCTGCATATATGTGTCTGTATATATGTATCTAAGGGATGCTGATAGCTTTCACATTGTACATTACCTATGGGAGCCAGACTGTAATGCATGATATGTTACTGATACCAGCCTGACATCATACAGGTAGGATGGAGTACTAACATCTTGCGCCCATGTCGTGTCAGGTCCTGGTTATGGGATCTGCAACACTTTGTAGTGTATTGCAGGGTGGATGTGTTTGGCTGTGGGGGGTATACCTATTCGTACAAGACGTATGTTGTTTGGGGCCCCTCAACCCCATTAAGTGTGCATGTGGACATATATGTTTTTGTTATGTTCCCATTGTTATCTACAGATGTATGTCCATATATACCTATATATATATATATATATATATATATATATATATATATATATATATATATATAATATATATATATATATATATATATATATATATATATATATATTTATCTGCTTACATAAATATAACTATGTCTATATATACCTACGTATATACCCCTGGGAGGGGGTGAGGACAACAATAATAAGTCGTGATGCCAATTAGACTGGATTACATGTGTCCAGTGAACACGTTTGTGAAATGGACTGCTATGTATGAGGCGACATTTTTTTTTGGGCAACAGATTGCCCTTTTTTTTCAGGTGAGAGTGTTAGGGAGGGGCAGTAGGTATATTTGGGGAGGTAAGTTGGGTAGGTTAACAGACAAGACAAACAAGATGCATACAGGGGCGGTATATGACACATGTGGGGGATAAACACTTTCATGGGGAGAGATGCTGGGAAATTGGAAGCCCATGAGCCCCCTAGTGGAAACAGTGGGACTGAGGTCCCCACCCATGGGCAATCACCACTGCACCTTCATAGCCCCGATGGCGGCTGTGCTGGTGGCTGAGTCACAGAGCCAGACTGATGCTTTAGTTGTGACACACAGCCCTCAAGCTGGCATAGAAGATCACCAAGCTGCTGATTGATCTCTCTATGCACCACGACCCAGACCTGGCGACAGGTGATAGGTACCTGTCAGTGCCTGCTCCCAGGGAGGGCAACCCCCATCCCCTGAGGCAGTTCCAACCAAAGGTGGTGCAGGACCTACGGACAGGGAGGTCCCAGGTTGGGCCCCAGACATGCTTGTGCTTGGTGCCACGGCCAGCTGATGTGGGACAGGTGGGTCCGCTGGGACTGGCTTTCCCAAACGTGCTATAGTGTTTAGATTTCATCATATCTGGGTTAGTAATAGTCAGCACATTCCAGGGTTAGGTGTAACAGCATGCATAGATATTCCCATTAACCCAGACACCAGATATGGAACAGTTGCATAGCAAACAGAACACATGCACATATTGGACCACAGTGGTAATAAGAACAGCATGCAGGTACATTGATGACACCATGCCACCAATGTTGGAATAATTCAATATAGCACATGCATGGGAACAATTAAAATATTTATCAAACAATTGGACATTATCAGAACATAGGTGTCATTACGTACCAGTTGGGGTGGGTATGTTGATTATTGTTGGAGATATGGTGGGAGGAGAGAAAGATGTCAATTAACAACTAGTATATTCCTGTAGTCCACATTACTTTCCTAGTCAGTGCTGTTATCTGTACCTTACAAGTCTTACTACACTAGCCTATAGCCTTGATATGGCTGTTGTCATCATTAGACATTAACTGATTTTACCTGCAGTTTACACCTCTTACCTGGTATACCTGTGGAGGGAATGTTTATTAACACTTACTAACTGATTCTACACATACTCCCAGATTCCAGGTTAATGTTGTGCACATAGCTATCCAAATCTTTCTGCACAGACTCTGGCCATGTGTTGACCACATGCAGGTGTGCCAGGACATATCTAGAATATTGCCCTCTTCAACCTTTAGTGAACGGATACACACATATACATGCTTTCTTACACAGTTATATTATGTAGCACAGTGTGGGTGACAGTGATCAGTGATATTTTATTATTCAGAGAAACTGCAACACTCACAATTCCCTACAATACCAGAGTGAACAGTGCCAGTACATGTTATAATGGTCTTTTTCTCAGTACAGTGTTCATATCCGACATACCTGTGGGAGCACTGTTTGTTACCACTACCTGGCTGTTGCCACACAAACTTCCAGATTGCACATTGGCAGTATGCACATACATTTCAATCTGTTACTGTACACACTCTGGTCACAGCTTGACAACATGTGGGTGTAGATAGGACATGCTTGGCATACTACTCTCCTAACAGTTTTGGGGGTTGCTACAGTGACAGGTTTGTTTGCATAGATGTTTGACAATCACTTGTATTCCCGGTTTGCTGGCTAAACATCTGGGATCATCCCACAGACGTACCAGGGGGACAGGCAGCAGATATGGGCCCATATACTGGACATTCTGGCCTCATCTGTACAGTTGTGGGGTATGATTCTGTATGCAGCCTACATCCACTCCCAGGATTCAGACCATGGCTGTGTCTGCTACAACTTAAGCACTGTCCATCACAGTTGTGTCTGCTTTATAGATATTGCTGTATATCTCCTATCTGCTTTCTTTCTTATTAATCCCCTGTGCATTTGCATTCTGACCTTGTATTACAACACTCTTATACAGATCTCCTAGACAGCAATATTTTATAGGACAGTGTGGGCGACAGTGATGTGTAATACCTCATTATTCAGAGCAAATGCATCAGTCGCAGTGCCGTTCAATACCAATGTAAACAGTACCAGTACAGGGTATCATTCTTGTATTTCTGGGCACGGTGTTGGTATCTGGCAGACCTGTGGGATAAATGTTTGTTAGCACTACCTGAATGTCCCCACACACAGTACCAGAGTCCACATTTCTATTATGCACATACATCTCACTCTGTTGCTGTACACACTCTGGCCACATCTTGACAAGTTGGGGTGTAAATAGGACATACGTGGCTTCTTAGTCTCATAAGGTTTGAGGACTTGCTAGTGTGCTAGCTTTGTTCTCACAGATGTGTGTCAATCAGTTGTATTTCCTGTTTGCTGCCTATACGTCTGGGATCATCCAACTAATTTCCCAGGGGGACAGGTTGATAGGCAACAGATATGGGCCACTTTACTGGACATATCTGTACAGTTGTGTGGTATGATTCTGTATGCAGACTACTACCACTGGCAAGATTCAAGCCATGCCAGTGGTAGTAGTCTGTGTGCTAAAAAAGACAACAGTTCACATCTCAGTTGCATGTGCTATTCGGGTTTTGTTGTCTGCATTTTCCTTGTTTTCTGTCTATGTGTCTCTCAGTTGTACTAAATGACCTCTGGGGATTACACCAGTCATATACAGGCATTTCTACACATTCAATTTATGGTGCACGGTGTGGGTAACAGTGCTTGATACAACAGTACTATTACACGATTGCAAATCTACATTACCATTTGATACCAGAGTATACACATGCAGTCCAGCAGTTAGACCTTTATTGTCAGGCTGTTATGCTTTTATTTTTATGCAAACTATATGAGACTCTTCCTGCCATATTCTACAGTGTATGCAGTACTTGCCTTGAACAATACAGGTTTTATACAGGCAATTGATTTACTACTACTTTTAGTTTTATTTCCTCTGACAGTAAATGCATGAGTATTACTGACCTGCCTCACATCGCAACATCGCCAGGCAACTGACATGGGCCTCCTGGTTCATGGCCTGCTCCATTGCAGCTGTGGGGGACATAAGAGGAATATTTAGCCATACCTATCCATGATATACATGAGCTGGCAATTACTGCACACATAGTGGGGTGATACGTACACACAACTGGCACTCTAGCCTCTTGGATCCACTGCTCCAAGAGATCCCCCTTATGTCACTTCAGGTCGGCATAGTGATGCCTGACCTGGTCACCAGTTCAGGATATGCTAGTGGCATTGGTGAGGTCATGAGTGAGATGGTCCCAGGCCCCTGTCTTATATTGGGAGCCCTGGTACTGGCCCTGCAGCAGTCTCTGAGCATGGCTTTTGACAAGGCATCCTGCCATGACTCTGGACTCCTGTGCACCAGCGCTGCACCTGAACGTGCATACCTTCTCCCCTTCCTAACATGGTGCCTGCAAGGGGAAGCTACATCCAGTTATGAGATGTATTCCCACCTCTTGAGTTTAAGTAGGGCCAATTTCCTACACTTTTCCATGATTGGCCCGTTTTGAAAAGGCTAGGTATGGGCAAACCTGCTTACCTAGGGTTGGCATTGTTTAAAGGGGTATACCTCTGGGCAAACTGAGTTAGCTAGCCTACACATTGCTTACACCTCCTAAGCTGGCCTGTGCAATGCTTACCATTGCTTACATTAGACTTTGCATTACAATTCCTTTTTGGCATTGATTTATTATTCATTACACCTTATATATATGCCTGGTATCCATGATTCATGTGTACGTACACTGTACGAGGTCCTTGTGTTTTATTGGGGACTTAAACACTCTATTACAATTACACCTGACTTCTGGGATTACTGCTGTACTCCAGTTCACATATTTATGTTATGTAGTGGGTTAAGGCACATATGTCTGTATGCTGATTCCTTTCACAGGTTCAGTTTGATTTTACTATGGTGAAGACTTGTTTGCTGATACCTCATTCTTCTGTGCTTCTGTGATGGCTTAGTGGTTAACTGCTGTGACTATGGTATATAAGGTCCTGGCTTCAAGACCTGCATGGCTGTTCATTTTGTTGATGGGCAGAACAAGGGCTGTTGGATACAGAGTGATTAAGGCACTTTTGAGCATTTGTAATCGCGTTTGTATGAGGGTAAGCAATACTAACCTCTGGTTACATATGCTTACAGAGAGTTAGCTTCAGAATTGCTTAACCTGTGTGCACATTGCTTACTCCCATGCAAAAGGGCTTAAATCTGCTTAATAGTGCTTAAATATGCTTACCACTGCTTATTGGTGCTTAAACCTGCTTACTAGTGCTTTATTCATTATGATACTGACACCTCACATGTGCATTTACTGCAGTACTTCAGTTCATAAATATATGTCTTTTAGTGGGTTATGCAACATAAATATTAGTCATAACGTGCTTTGCCATGGAAAATGGAATATGCTGTACTGGGACTTGAACCGGGAATGCCTGTTCATAAGGTGAATGCTCTGCCCACTACACTATTACTATGCTGTTTCCCTTGCATATATCATCCTTGTTATCCTCTTCAGCCATTTAAGCTGCCTTAACCGTAGCTAAGCGATGGTCACACCCACGCACCTACAGCAAGCTTTAATCGGATTTAAAAAAAAAAAAAGAAATGGGTTTGTTCATTTTATTTCTGTATACTTTTGCTGTTGTACACGAGGGGGACTGTTGGTGGGGATATGAGCGGTCTCGCTAATTTCCTACCACTTTCTGCTGGTCTTCATTGTGGGGGCATGTATATTCAGAGAGCTCTGCTCTGAGACATGCCCCCTGCACTCTTACATGCTCCATGTAAGATTAGGAGCTCAGGCAGCGCGCCTCATTACTATGCATGGCGCGCTGCCATCCTTCTCCTAAACGGCCACCTCCATGCAGGACTATGCTAGTCCTGCACAGAGGAATAGTAAATCCGGGGGGATGATCTTAAACTCAGTGTTATGAAATGTATAATTGCACCCTTTGGAAAGTCAACCATCCCGGCTAATTACCATGTTGATAATATGACCCTACAAGTTGAGCCGTTAGTCAGGGATCTGAGTGAGCATTCTTCAGAGTACTATGCACACTGCAACAGGTTTAATGCAATCACAAAGAAGTCTCACACTTCAGTTATGTATATTACAGCAAGATATTAGTTGTAATTACCAGAGTGACAGCACACTCCTGGAAATTGATCCATTATTTAGGGACTTAGGAACCTATGTAATCAATTAACTGTTAATTGAGCACCACATATCTACGGTTATAAGAAAGTGCATTTTCATTTATTTAATTTATTTACCAGGGTAGTTCATTGTACAGTTTATTACTAATGGTATGACACTGAGGTCCATGGATGCTCTCATTCCACTGCATTCCCCACTCATCAGGATGACCATTAAGTCTAATGACCCTTTTACTATGTACTTGTCTAAACATTTGAATACCCACAATGCAAGGCCTAAATCATAAAAACTATGCAGCACATTAAAAAGCCTCATCCCTGTTCTCAGTGTCATACAGGCTACTGAGGCATGATATCTGCCTCAGATATCAGAAAATATATTCCAAACTATTGGCTAATAAATCAAAATTCAGTAGTTTACTTGCACCTATGTGGATGCAATTTAGAAACACTCCTGGCTAATGAATCTCATTATTTATGTATGGTGCAAATGAGACTTAAGTCAGCTGTTCTTATTTGTCATAGACCACTAAGTGGATACAAATAGGAGAAGGTAAGCTAATGTAAACTTCTGCATATACATTCTGATATTCCAGCTAATGAATTATGGATAGACAATGGGTACTTAGGACAGGTGCATACATTCTTATATCTTCATAGGTAAGTACTAGGCTTGCTGCCCTTGTGGGCCATTTTAAGCTCATCCAATTCCCCCTTTAGTGATCAAATTAAAATAACCCATTTGGTTAGAGAATGGCCTTTCCCATTCCATGGTCAATAATTATATATTACATTTAATGAGAATAACTAGGTCATACCATAAATAATGTGAGGAGACCTTCATTTGCAAGATATGTTGACAAATGTTCATGTTTCTGTTGCAAGTTGATATTGTATTGCAGTTTTAATTTTTCTAAGTCTTTTGGGTTTCTAATACCAGAATGAGTCCATTTTCTAAGACAAAGTATGATTATTCATTAAATTAGTATTGTTTCAATCTTTGATGTAAGCCAAAAGTATTCTTTGCTGCACACACAATGTGCCCAAAATTGAGTCCTTCTGCAATGCATATGAAGTTACATGGACTGGTAGCATATCTAAATACAACTGTAAATTATTTTTATAAGACCCATTGTTCTTACTACTATTGGAACTGTCTGTGCATCCCTATTCCACATTGTCTTCATTTTTGCCTAAAAATCCTGGCATTTTATGACTTTGTCTCTCTGTACCTAAGGCACTGTAATTACTAGGTTTAGCAACTTCAGTGGTCAATGCTACTTTTGTCTTCTTTTCATGGACTACTGGTTTTCTCTCATCAAATTTTTGAGCTGTTGGTAATGGAAGATCCCATGTGATATAAATGTTATAGGTTCATAGGTTCATAGTTTGGTACTAGGCTATCAGCCCTAGGGCCTATACAAGCCTAGCTATAACAATTCCCTAGCTATTTCTTCCCACACTATTTACTTCCCTGGACCCCTGTCATTATCATTCCCTATAATGCTTTGTGTCCCATGTTTCAAATGCTTCGCAGCTACCTCATTATTGTAATGTTCACACAATCCACAGTGTAACAGTCTTGACACATTATTATACCTTTCAGTATACAGGCCCTCTGTCATTAGTGTATCACACCTGGTAACAAGATGTGCAACTGTTTCTAGTTTTGTTTTACAGAATCTGCATTTGTTTGTTTCTCCCACATGATCAATAGTCTTTGTAAACCAAAATGTACACAGTCCATTATCCTGGGCCACCAATATTAACTTTTCATCTTTTGTTTTAAATTCACCTCTCCTTAACTGCATCAGATCCTGATCAATATGAGGTTGTTCCAGGTGTTTTCTGTACTTGGAACTGTATTTATGTGTTTTCCACATTTCTTGCCTTCTCATCCAATCCTTCTCTGTATATTCTTTTGCTTTTTGGCACATTCAGTTGCTGCTTGATTTTTGTCTACTTCTGGTTTTATTTCCATTCCCGCTTGACACTGATATGCTTCTATTAAACTAAGGAGGGAAGTCATCTTAGATTTGTTCTGTTCATGTTTTAAAACTTTCATTATGTTTGGATCAGTTGAGGTCAGTGGATATGTATACAGTCCTACAATTGCAGATCTATATATGTAGTCGATTTAGAGTAGGTGCTTACCTCCTTCAGAATGCGGCATATATAATCTTGGCATACATTGATTTTTATATATCATTTAATAAACATGAAGCATTTTTCTTGTTTTCCTGTCCAACTAATCCAATACCTTTTGAGGCCAATCATTCACCCCAAAACTGTAAGTTAGAATAGGTAGAACAAATTGGTTTATAGTATGGACTTTTTTCTAGATGTCAGGGCTATTTTCGTATTAATTTTAATTTTCTAAAACATTCCTTACAGAGTTTTGTTTGCATTTGTTAGTGTTTTATTGTTGATCCTTCATCAGTTTCCAAATATATATGCACTCCCTCCTGCTCACGTTCTTTTATATCACATTCTTGTGCTGGAGTGATATTTATTTTTTGGTGCTGCAGCTTTCAAATGTTGCTTTTGCACATTTATCAAGACCAAATGACATTCTTATATCATCTGAGAAACCTGACCACTTGCAGTTGTGCTTTAAGCTCCTCATCTGATGACTATATAGTTTTAAATCAGCAACAAAAAGTAGATGAGAAGTCGTTACACTTTGTTGTTTTCTGGAAGCCAAATTGTAACCATGACCTAATCTGTTAAGTAGACAGTTTAATGGGATAATGGCAAGACAAAAGAGCAACAGTGACAAAATGTCATCCTGGAATGTCCCTCTTGAAATTTTTATCCCTGGGATAATCATTTGTCCTTTATCATGGCTTATCTGTGTGGTTTGTCACGATTTCATTGTCACTGTAATGTAACTGATCAATGTAGGATGTATCTTATACATCTGTAAGTACTCCGTTATCCATGAATGTGGGGTGATGCTGAAGACCTTTTTGTGATCTCTCCATGCTATACTTAGTTTCTTCTCCTTTTTACAATTCTCCATTATGACTTTATTTAATAACAAATGATCCTTTGCTCTATATGACTTTTTTTACCCTTTTGTTCTATTGCCATGATTGAGTTTCTTCTAAATGACTATAAACTCTGTCAGCATCAGTTCCATTATACAGTTTATATATTTTTGGAAGGCAAGTTGTTGGTCTGTAGTTTTTAGGGTAGCTTGCAGAATCACTCTTAAGGAGAAGTATTATTTTTCCTATTGTTAACCAGGTAAGAGTGTGTGTGTTTGGGTTGTGTATATAAATAGTTCTTCCTCAGGGCTAATGTTCTTGTAAAGATGTTAATCCTTAAAGCCAGAAGTTAGGAACCACATCTAGGCTTGGAATTTTCCAATTAAGAGCTTTCATTCATTTTGATTCAATTTTTCTCTGGCCGTTAGTTCATCCTATTTCATATTCTGTACATTTGAACTTCTTATTCATTCTTTTACTTTTTCTATCCATTTTGCATCTTTGTTGTTTTCCACAGGGTCTTCATAGATATTTCACAAAAATGTGTCTTTTTCTTGTTTAATGTCTGCTTTACTAATCTTTGGTTTTATATTCCTTTTTGTGATCTTATTTTTTGTATTATGAAATTTTCCATTTATTGGTGCCTTTGCCTGTATTTCTCTTCAAATGTCTGCTATTTTGTACTGATTAGCTTGGCTTTCTCCTTTGCACAAATATCACACCATATCATATCTCTCTTTCTTTCCCATGTCCATGTTTCTTTTTTATACCTTTCCAAAATCTCTAGGTTTTGTTCTTTATGTTATTGCACTTCCTCAGTCACTTCTTATTCCAAATGCCCCAACATTTTTTCATCTTCGCCTGACCTAATCCCATTGTTGGAATGTTTTCATGTCTTGAGGATTCTACACTGTCATTTTTTCCAGTCCTAACATCAGTGCACATACCATCTTGTGCACCCAGCGTCTTTCTTATTTTTTAACCTACTTCTCTCCATGATATATGTTATATAAAATACAGTCTATATATCAGTGTCATCTTGGTGAGATTTTGTCCACATCATCAAGGTACTTACCAAATACTGTATTGTACCTTTTATTAATTTCTCAGGTTTCTAATACCATCATGGACCCCATTCCTAAGTCAAAGTATGATTAAAGTTCATGAAATTAGTACTGTTTCAGTCTTTCATGTCAGGCAGAAGTGCTCTTCACAGCACCTGCAATGTGCCCAGTAGTGACTCCTTCTGCAATTCATCTGGGGTTATATGTATTGCTAACAATCTAAATACGATTCTAGATTCTTTTTTTATAAGACCCGTTGCTCCTACTACTGTTAGAACTGTCTGGGTATCTTTCTTCCACATTGCTCTCATTTCTGCCTGCAAATCCTGATATTTTATGACTTTGTGCCTCTCTGTACACAAGACACTGTAGTCACTGGGTGTGGCAATTTCAATGATCAATGCTACCTTTGTCTTCTTTTCATGGACCACTATATCCAGTTTTCTAGCATCTATCTTTTGAACTGTTATATAGACTTGATCATTTTCTATGCTACTTTTTGGCTCATATTTCCAGTGTTTTTCAGCCACTTCAATACCATAATGTTTGCACAATCTCCAGTGTAACAGTCTTGCCACATTATTATGCCTTTCCGCATACAGTCCTTCTGCCATTAGTACGTCACAACCACAATGAGGTGTGCAACTGTTTCCAATTCTGTTTTACAAAACCTACATTTGTCTGTTTTTCCCACATGTTCAATGGACTTTGTAAACCAATGTGTGCGTAGCCCACTGTCTTGGCCGCCAATATTAACTTTTCATCTCTTGGTTTGAATTTGCCTCTCCTTAACCATCCCTGCATTAATTCCTGCTCAATATGATGTTCTTTCAGAAATGTTCTGTACTTGCAACTATATTTATGCATTTTCTACATTTCTTGCCTTCTCATCTGGTCCTTCACCTTATATACTTTCTTTTGTTTCTTGGCACATTCAGTCACTGCCTGATTTTTATCTACTTCTGTTTGATTTCCATTCCTGCTTGATGCCAATATGCTTCTGCTAGACTAGTAGAGAAATTATCTTAGATTTATTTTCCTCATGTTTCAAAACTTTCACTATGTTTGGGTCCTGTGAAGTCACCAGATATGTGTTTGAAGTCCCACAATTGCAGATCTATACATGTAATAAATTTCAAGGAGGCCCATCTCTCCTTTGGAATGGGGAATATATAATCTTGGTATGCACTGATTTTTATGGATTATTTGGTGAGCATGAAGCATCCTTCTTGTTTTCCTGTTCAATCTATCCAACATGTTTTGGGGGCAGTCAGTCACTCCAAAACTGTAAGCTAGGACAGGAATAGTACATTGGTTTATAGCTTGAATTTTGTTCCTAGATATCATGCTGGTTTCAGTATTAATTTAAGTCTTCTAAAGTATTCCTTACTAAGTTTTATTCACATTTGTTCATGTTTTATTGTTGATCCTTCATCAATTCCAAATATTTATGCACTCCCTCTTGCTCAAGTTCTTACAAAGTATTGTACTGTGTGGATTAATCTGTGTACTTGCCAATTCCACAGGTTGTTGTTGGGTTTTACGCTTCCAGATTCAGCAGATTTTACATGCAGGCATTGCTCACTTAACAGTAATATTCTGTATTTTATAAAATCTGAGCTAAAGTTCAATTTTGTGCTGCCAGTTGTGTAACCTCTCTCACATTTCCATTTTTCATAAATTGTACTTTTTACCACACGAATTTCGATATATATATACCATAATGTGCACCTTTAATTATTTCTCATTTTACATAATTCTCCTTCAAGTTACTTAATCAGATTAGGTATGTTGTATTGCTTCGGAGTGCTCTTCACATATTTTAGTTTTACTTACTAGCAAATATTAGAAACAATGCAGTTTTCTGTCATATTCACCAACACGATATCAGGTTATTCACTGCTTATACATGTGTTTGGTATTCTCAGATTAATATATATGTTTTCAATGGCAACATGTAACATACCTGTAAGTGCACATTACCGTGTTATGAAAATTCTATATAGAGTATGTGTGTGTGTGTGTGTGTGTGTGTGTGTGTGTGTGTGTGTGTGTGCTAAGGCTGAGACAGGCTTGCATGTAATATGCATAATACATACATTTCTGAATGACATGTAACGATAACTGTCAAATACCCAAGAGGTATACTGGAATAGCCTAGCAGTGGATACACTGTCCATGCTTACAGGATTGACTGTTAGAGATTACTCCTGGATATGTGTTCCACAACTTTATGTCCTGATATGCACATATTTGTGTGTTGCAAATGACCCATAATGTTTCAGTCAGATAAACTGACATAATCTTGGATACTTTGCACGAGTATGTCAGCCTCCTTCTGGGTTGGATGGGTGATGCAGTGTGGAGGAGATAAGTGTAGCATGCCATTACCACCATGGTGAATGTAATGGCAGTTAAAACCAGACACAAGAGGCATTTTAATGGTGATGCACCAACATAATAATTCAGGCAGCAAATCATGTTCACCACTTAAAATGGGAAAATAATGCCATGATTGGGGGCCTTCTATACCTCCATCAGATGAAATGACTATATTCTTGGCATTACTTCGCAAAATATGCCAAGATAGAAGCATTCCTGGTGGAGGAACTGAGGCGGTCATGCCAAGACCCCATGATAAGTATTCTATTCTGAAACATAACTTCCTATCATTAGTTACATATATTGCTTTAGACTCCTACATGCATTATATGTACTTATGTATTGCACAGTTCCATCATGACCTTGACAGATGGAGGTAGACTCCAAGAAGGACAAGCTTGGTAAGTGTGCCTCTATATGCTACAAAAATCTGCTATTATAAGTAGCTGTGAGCATACATACTGAATGATGATGATCAACAAAGAGTGACAAACCCATTCGATACATGTTTGCGAGGCTTGATATTAATGGCCAAAATGCTATTCATGTGACATGGTTATGTGTGCAGTATTGCTAAACACTTACATGTGTCATATGCTCTTATCTATTACAGAGGTCCATATGATGTCTACAGCTGGTGCACATTCTGAGGAGACCATGCCTCTTAAGTGTGCCTCTATGCGCTACACGAGTCTGCTGCTATAATTAGTTGTGGGCATGCGTATGGAATACATACTGTAAATTATGTTTGCACTCCAACACATTAGATTTGCAAATGATTTGCAATGTTGTGGGACCTTTGATGAGTGGCATTAAGTAGTGTACTGCCATATATCTGATGTATGTTTTGTATTTACTTTGTATATTGTAAAAAAAAATTAGGAAATTTTGACAATGACACATGAACGAATGAAGATTTGCATACAATGATCATTAGGTGATTAATCAAGACTTCTTGGTTGTGCGTGGCCAAGGATGAACACAGGATAGCAGCAGATTTCTTCAGCTCCACCAATTGCATTACACTGACAGGAATTAATTACTTAAAAAATTAATTTTTGAAGTAATTTTCTTTCTAAATACGTTTGTTTTATATAGTTCTTGAACTATATCTAAAAAAGAAAGGAAATCTTAACAATATTCCTGTCAGAAATCACTGTGGAAATTTTCCTGTCAGTTTATCAGTCTGAAATGAGTTCCAATAAGACAAATTCTCAAGACTCCAGCATCAAGAAAGAACTTCAGTCTCTGATAATTATAATCCAGCAACTTACTGATAAAATGGATAAAATGGATACTAAAATAGACACCTTCATAGAAAAACTACAAAACAAATAGACCTGTTACATACAGACCTGCAACAACAGAAGAACCAGATGACAGGCATAGAAGAAGCTGTGAATGACATGGAAAATAGAATCCAAGAAGAGGAAATCAACATTGAGTTTCTGCTGAAACAAAATACACATTTACAAACAAAGCTGGATGACCTGGAAAATAGATCTAGGCGCAATAACATTAGGATTTTTGGACTGCCAGAAAATATTGAAGGTAACAATATTACTTCTTTTTAACAACTTGGCTCCCTAAAACTTTAGACTTACCAGAAGCATTCTCTTTTGGTATCGAAAGAGCACATAGATCTATAGCTAATACTAACTCTAACAAAAAATATCCTAGATCAGTTATAGTTAGATTTCTATCATCTTTTGATAAAGAGATGGTTCTTAAATCTGCTTGGGCTAAAGCTCCTGTTAAGATTAATGAGACAACTGTGCGTTTTGACAATGACTATTCTTCCATGGTAATAGCTAAAAGAAAAGTTTTTCTGCCACTAATAAGGGAGCTTAAAAAGCACAGTTTAAAACATACCTTCTGTTTCCTGCCAAGCTTAAAATCTTCCTTCCTGATGGTCCTAAGGTTTTCGATGATTTAGACTCTGCTTTACTGTTTGTCAAAGAAAAAGGATTTTGGATAAAATAGAAGAAATGGAATGGGCTAGTTCTTCATTAAAGAGATTGGCAACTGAAGCTTCGTGGAAGACTTCAGAGAAGAAGAAGAGACTAAAAACAAATGATTTGTTATATTTTTTTTCTCTCTCATCATTTTAGTTCATTATTAATCTTTTTGAATATAGTTCCTGCATTTCCAGAAAGCCACAAATATTTTGGAAAAGATTTAATCAAAGTTATTCTCTATGTGCAAAGAAATGTTTTGTTTCATAACTAGTCAAAATACCTGAAGATTTAATGGCAAGCTGTGATTCAATTTGTTTCTCTTTCTGAAAAGAAGTAAGGTTAGTAATTTGATACATTTTTTTATCTTTACCTTTTTTTTTCCTTCTCCTTTTATTATTTTCTTTGTTTAAACAATGACATTCTATTTAGATTATGTAGTGGGTAAAGGGTGGGGAAGGGCAGGGAGAGAACAGTAATGAAAATATCATTTATAGAATAATAACATATTTATTCCTTGTAAAAGTTTTTATAAGTTCTTCAAATGCTATTTCTAATTATACTTTCTTGATTATACTGCTTATGCCTGTTTGTAAATAATCTGTTATGCTTTAACTAATAATAATCAGAACTAAATAAGAGTAAATAATATGTTTTATTTTTAACTCTATTAATATAAACAGTAAGTAACATTCCATTGTATATACTTCTTACAGCTTTCTCTTACATTTTTTATTTCTGCCTCACTCCCTTTTATTTTCTACTCTTTTTCTTTTCTTTATTAATATATAGAAATGCTTTTGATTGTGTGGTCACAGTGAATAATAGGATTTGTATGAAAATTGAGTTGGGAGAAGAATGTTGAGTTTTATTGCTTGTTGGTAATTTTGGGCTTAATTTCACTTACATAGAGGCTGTAATGATCTGCGGAATACATTGTGAAGGTTTTGTCATGTTTAGATGCATTTACACTGCTAAATGAATGTTTGTCACTAGTTTTTAATAAGTTTCCGCCAAAATGTTAAGAGAGACAATCTGAGATGTGGGCTGTCTCATGCACAGTGTTCATGAGTTACTTCAGAAGCTTCAGCTCACAGAATTCTCACAGAGAAACTGAAAGCAGTTAGTATAACCTTTGACATAGTTATCACACTGACACACCACAGATTCAGGAAAATACTCTATTCATAAAATATGTCAGTTATAATGTTTTGTTTCATAACCAGTCAAAATATCTGAAGATTTAATGGCAAGCTGTGATTCAATTTGTTTCTCTTTCTGAAAAGAAGTAAGAGGCTGTAATGGGCTGTGGAATACATTGTGAAGGTTTTGTCATGTTTACATGCATTTACACTACTAAATGAATGTTTGTCACTAGATTTAATAAGTTTCCCACCAAAATGTTAAGAGAGACAATCTGAGATGTGGGTTGTCTCATGCACAGTGTCCATGAACTACTTCAAAAGCTTCAACTCACAGAATTCTCACAGAGAAACTGAAAGCAGTTAGTATAACCTTTGACATAGTTATCACACTGACACACCACAGATTCAGGAAAAATACTCTATTCATAAAATATGCCAGTTATAATGAGTCTAAATGATGTAGTTTCTTGTAGTAAGTAAATGTCTTATTTTAGAAGGCATAGAAAATGAAACATTTATTTAAATGTTTTTGAAAATCTACTTAGCAGCATAATAATCTGTGTTAAAATTTGTGTTCCAAACATATACTTTACTATAACTCATTTAATTAATCTGATTGACAAGCATAAATAATCTTATAACTCTATTCTGGAAGAAATGTCATGTGATATATTTTAAAGCAGTAGGTTAGCATGATTGTAAAATCTGGTTACTAAAATGTGTTTGCTGTGCATTATTTTGTATAAAGCAGACAGATTTATTCTAGGGACAGCAAGTAGGATAGTGCTCAACAAAGACACAACTCAGTGAGATCAGATATATATATATATATGTGTGTGTGTGTGTGTGTGTGTGTGTGTGTGTGTGTGTGTGTGTGTGTGTATGTGTATGTGTGTGTGTAAGTGTGATGGCTTTTTTTATATAATAATGCAAGTGTTTCTGAGAATCTGCATAACTATCCAATATGATTTATAATAATTTCTATGAATACAATATTTTACTCTATTGACAAAATGAATGTTTGCCACAAGTTTTAATAAGTTTCCCGCCAAAATGTTAAGGGAGACAATCTGGGATGTGGGCTGTCTCATGCACAGTGTCCATGAACTACTTCAAAAGCTTCAACTCACAGAATTCTCACAGAGAAACTGAAAGCAGTTAGTATAACCTCTGACCTAGTTATCATACTGACACACCACAGATTCAGGAAAAATACTCTATTCATAAAATGTCAGTTATAATGAGTTTAAATGATGTAGTTTCTTGTAGTAAGTAAATGTCTTATTTTAGAAGGCATAGAAAATGAAACATTTATTTAAATGTTTTTGAAAATCTACTTAACAGCAGCATAATAATCTGTGTTAAAACTTCTGTTCCAAACATATACTTTATTATAATTCATTTAATTTATCTGATTGACAAGCATAAACAATTTTATAATTCTATTCTGGAAGAAATGTCATGTGATATATTTTAAAGCAGTAGGTTAGCATGATTGTAAAATCTGGTTACTAAAATGTGTTTGCTGTGCATTATTTTCTATAAAGCAGACAGATTTATTCTAGGGACAGCAAGTAGGATAGTGCTCAACAAGGACATAACTCAGTGAGATCAGATATATATATATATATGTGTGTGTGTGTGTGTGTGTGTGTATGTGTATGTGTGTGTGTATGTATGTGTGTGTGTGTCTGTGTGTATGTGTGTGATGGCTTTTTTTTTAATAATGCAAGTGTTTCTGAGAATTTGCATAACTATGCAATATGATTTATAATAATTTTTATGAATACAATATTTTACTCTATTGACAATAATGAGTTTAAGTAAATGCTCATATACAAACAATTCAAGATTTTTTTGGGAAGATGTTAATAGTATTCACATGACAGAAAATAGATGCATCTTAATATATGTAATGTCTGAATCATATTAGCCAAAGTTTTTGATTTAAATTTTAAATGAATGTTAGAACCTAATTTTCTCTCCTCTTGATTTCTAACATCAAGATTATTTGAATGCTATTTGAATACAAGTGTTATATATTACATAGATCTATATAGTAGTATGAACAGTTTAAAAAAAAAAAAGTTTATTTTAGTTTATATGATGCTGTTTTACCAAATGTGTAGTTTTGTCTTGATAGATAATTGAATTGAAAACTGTTAACCTCAGTTAAATATAACTAGTATTAAATTGATAAGGTGGTAGCTGAGGTACTGCTGCTTAGGGTAGGGGTTAACTTGAGTAGTAAATACTACTCTAAGTTGGAGTTTTCAACTCCAGGCTGGATGCAAGGTTTAATCCTTACATTATTTTCACTTGTTCATTGTTATATGTATATAGTTTTGACATCCACAATATATTTTGTACACTCATTGTCACTACAAACAAAATTGAATCCTATACAAAATCCCATAAGAGATTTAATAAATACAGCTATATTTAAAGGTACACCTAAAAGAGGAGATGTAACATTATTTATCTTGTTATTTGTTATTTCGATCATAAGATTCTTGAGTTTTAAAAATGCCAAATGACATCTTTAAAAGGACTTTCTTTAAACATTAATGGATTGAATAATCCGTGTAAAAGGGCAAGCCTAATAAGATACATTAATTTACACAAGGCCAATCTAGTCTTCCTGCAAGAAACCCATCTCTTGAAAAAAGATATTGATAAACTAGCCACTAATAAGTATACAGTATTGGTTAGTTCAGAGCACACTTAGAAAAAAAGAGGAGTGGCTATTTTATGGAATAAAAGTATGCCCATTCCTAAAACCATTAAGTCTTTTCAGGATGACAAAGGAATGTTTTGTATGGTTACAATACAAATTAATGGGAAGACTTACACTTTAATTAATGTATATTGGATACCCGGAATTGGTATTAATACAGTGAAACATCATATTGATAAGATCATATCATTCTCTATAGGGGATATTATTTTAGCTGGTGATTTTAATTGTATACTACATGAAAGTGATACTACCACTATAAGGAAAAGAAGAATTACATCTAATGCAAAACATTTAAATGATTTTGCTAATTCTTATCATTTGAATGATATTAATAATCAGATAGATTCAAAATCATTACCATACACCTTTTTCTAACAGATACAAAACTTATTCAAAAATAGATAGGGTCTTTATTTCTAACCAGATGGTAACAGATTTAATTAATTCCAAAATCATTTTATGTCCTATATCTGATCATAACTCAATTGTTTTTGAATTCATGATAAAAAATACTCATAATGTTCAGATCAAAAGGATACCAGCATACTTAACTCAGCTAAAAGACTATAAAGAATATATACTTTCAGAAGTACAACATTTTCTAGACATAAATAATACTCCTGAAGTCTCCATTGTCTATGTTTGGGATGCCTTAAAATCATATCTATATGGACAAAGTATCAGATGGTATAATAATAAAAGGAAATCTTGGGATAAGGAATTGTTAGATATTCAAAGTAAATTAGACTCTTATAAACATAATAATAAAGAAAATATTATGGACAAGAAAGTTATTGAAGAAATAAACAAACTAAATGAGAAATACAAAGAATTTTTAACTCATAAAGTTAAAATAACTTTAGAGAAATACAAGTTTTTGTCTTATTCAATAAGCCCCAAATACTTACATAGACTTAAAAATAAAACAAAAAGATTGAATAAACAAAACCATATCAAAGAAATCTTTTCCCTAAGGAAAAAGAAGAATGTTACTAGTATACCAGAAATACTGGATGAATTTAGAAATCACTTTCACAAGATTAACCATAACAACATTAACATGGAACCTAAAGATAAAATAAAGGAGTTTATAACCACAAACATGAATAAAAAGCTTAATAAACAACAGATTAAACTATTGGACAAGAGTATTTCATATACAGAAGTTATTACACAAATAAATAAGCTTAAATCAAACAAAGCACCGGGTAATGATGGTATTATACCAGAGATATATAAAATCCTTTCTAAAACTACATATTCATTAATACATAAGGTTTTTATTTTGGCCCAAACTGAGTTAATAACCCCCCCATCTTGGCAATATACATTTATTTCACCAATTTTAAAACCTAATAAAGATCCAACTAGATGTTCTTCATATCGACCCATCTCATTACTTAATGTTGATTATAAAATGTTTATGAGTATTTTTGCTGATAGATTGAAGACAATCATCCCGGCATTATAGATATAGATCAGACGGGCTTCATTGTAAATAGAAATACTTTTGATAATATAAGAAGAACTTTAACATTAATTGATTTTGCAAATAGGAAAAAGAAAGATTTAACACTTATTAGTCTTGATATAGGTTCAGCATTTGATTCAGTAAGTTGGGACTATCTGTTTACCTTACTGAAATGTACAAACTTCTCTGATGCATTTGTAAATTTAATTGAGCATTTATACAAAGGAACGCTGGCTTATATTAAGGTAGGAACATATGTTTCACAAAAAAATACCCATTCTTAAAGGTACAAAGCAAGGATGTCCACTTTCTCCACTATTATTCACTTTAGTAATGGAGCCTTGGGCTAATTTGATTAGAAACAGTACTGACATAGAGGCTTTTGAAATAGACGAAAATACAACATCAAAAATTCAACTTTTTGCAGATGATGTTCTAATTACATCAGCACGATCTAATTCTTCTATGCAGTCTTTATTTGATAAAATGATGAATTTTAAAAGTATTTCTGGTTTAATATTCAATGAAGAAAAAACTAAAATACTACCTATACATACACAAAAAAATATTCTCATTAGTGATTTTACTAAATATGTACCCAATTCAGGTCAGATAACTTATTTAGGTATAATACTATCTAAAGATATTAAATCTATTATATATAATAACTATAATACCTGTTTTCTTAATATACAAAATCTTTTTAATACCTGGAATAATATGTTTTTTACTATGGAGGAGAGACTTACAATTATTAAAATGATAATATTCCCCAAGATTTTATACTTAATACAATCAATAATACTTTCACCTACAAAAATAATTATCAAGAAACTGAATACACTAATGTTAAATTTCTTATGGGCACCTAATAGACCTAGGATTGCATTAAAGAAACATACTAATAGCTGGTCTCAAGGGGGTATTTCTTTTCCAGACTTTAATTTATATATTATCTCTTCTATTATAAAAGTTATTACTTTATTAATAGATCAGTCATATATCGCAAAATGGAAAGATTATTGGGAGCTAATTGGTATGCACTTCATGAAAATCTCCTTAACACATAAAAATATGATTGTAAATAACTCCATGTTGTGGTTGCTAAAGGAATTTTGTACTTCACCTATTACACCTAAACATATGGTTTGTTACCCATTAAGTATTATTATTAGTTATCGTAATTTTATATTCATGCACCCTAAGTATAGGGAATGGAATTTTATTGGATTCCCTATAATGTATACTCAGGGTATGCTTATGTCATCTACTTCTGAAGGAGCTCATTTAGCTATAGATAATGATCTAAAGTACTGGTATCAGCTGATATCTGATAATAAAGTTAAAAATCTAGATTTCTTAAAACAAGAATTTGATCTAAGAGAAACTTGCTGGTTAGAGGTTCAGATCTTTAGACAACATCTCATTGATAGAATAGATCTAATGTCTATAACAGTTAAAGAATCTATTCCAAAACTGATTGATTACTTGATATTAAATTTACAGCATAAAGTTTCTGATAAAGGTAAACTTTCATATATACATAAAATTATCAGACAAGAAACTTTTACAGTGTAGATTCATACTGGAATTATTTCACCTCTGTTAATGGGGACCCACCAACTCAACAAGATAAACAATATATATTGGAATCTGCTTATAGAACTACATCTTCCATTGTCTGGAGACTTTATACATGGAAATTGTTACATAGATCTTTTATACACCTTTGATGATGAATAAAATAAATAATAAAGATAATCTATGTAAGAGATGTAATGTAGAAATTAATGCTGACTGGGCTCATATGTTTTATGACTGTATGAAGTTGAAAGAATACTGGAAGTCAATTAATGAATTTTTGCAGGCTCTTTTACAGATAATTTCATTATTTCTAAGTCTCTTATATTATTCAACACACCTGTACCTCAATGTGTTAAAAGATTAAGCTTCCCTTGTTATGGTCTATCCTAGCAGTGGCCAGGAAAATAATAACTAGAAATTGGATTTCAGATACACCTCCTTCGTTCAATGAATTTAAAAATGTTATGAATATAATGTGCCATATGGAAATAAGCACAATTAGAATGAGAACAACTAGAAAAACATCATATTATATTGTATGGGATAATTTACAAAATTTGTTAAAAAAATTCTAATTTCAATAGCACGGTATTTTAGTTTAATTAATTGATCTGATTGTAGTGGATGTCTTTGTAAATACTTTAGTTGTTTTGTTGAATATTATAATAATACCTATTTTTAATTACTTGTATAAAATTGTATATGATATTTCTCTTATATGTTAAAACAATAAACCTGTTTTGAAAAAAAAAGACTTCTTGGTTGTAACTCCATTGCATAACAAATGTGATTATTATCCATTGTATACCTGGTAAATGCACTATAATGTGAAACCAACAAGATCTCACACACACTACCACAATGTCCATGAATTTATTTATTTAACATTTGTTGACCAGGAAAGTTTGACTAGGACAGAGCCCATTTTCATCTGAGAACACTCCAGATGCATGTCTTTGGAATGTGGGAGGAAACTGCAGTACCCAGAGGAAACCCGCACGAATGCAGGGAGGACATGCAGACTCCACACAGAAGGCACTCTAGCTGAGAATCAAACCAGAGAACCTCTTGCTGTGAGGTGGCAGAATTAACCTCTGCATCACTGCACTGCGCTGAATGCAAGGATATATGAGTTATCTAAGCAGTATGTAATTACTTGTGGTCATCACATTGCTGTTTTGTCTGCTTGTCAAGAATTTCTTTTCACCCAAACATGTGAGGCACACTATTTGAGCTGCAACACATCATCCTTTCAAATGTGCTCTACCTCACTCTTGTAGTTGGACTTGTCCTGTGGTGTTGAAAGTTAATACAATGTACTAGCTTGTGTACATAGATATGTAGGTGATCAGATTCCCCAATAAGTTCACTGATAGACTGACATATAGAGTGTGTGTGTAAATCTAGATTTACTCACAGATCTGATATGCATATTTACACCATAATAGGATTGTACTACCTCTTTTAGCCCTTTTAACAAACACACTTCTACTTTGTAAAACACCGATGATGTAATCCTTTAAAATGTGCTCTATCTCACACTTGTAGCCTGACTTCTCCTGTGGTGCTGGTGGTTGATATAAAGTACTTTACCTTGTATACTTAGATAGGTAGAGGTTTGAATCCAGCAATTACTCACTTGTATCAGTGAGTGTGTGTGTGTGTGTGTGTGTGTGTGTGTGTGTGTGTGTGTGTGTGTGTGTGTGTGTGTGTGTGTGTGTGTGTGTGTGTGTGTGTGTGTGTGCGTGTGTGTGCGTGTGTGTGTGTGTGTGTTTGTATGTGTGAAAGACTCTAGATCTTGGTAGGAATGGCTTTACCCACAGATCTGATGTGTAGATTTACAAGGAGAGTGGGCTCTCCCACCACTTTGAGCCTCTTTCAGCCCACATGTCTCCTTTGCAAAACAATGATGACACAATTCTTTCAAATATGCTTTATCTCACCCTTGCATTAAGACTTTTCCTGTGGCAGCGGAGACTGATATGATGATCTTTAGCCTGTGGACCTAGGCAGGTAGGTGTTTAAATCTGCATTCTCTAAATATTGTGAGTGTGTGCGTGCTACTACAGTCACAGGGATAACTGGATTATCCAACCCGTGTTGTGTATATCTCCACTCATGCAAGATATTGACACAAGGACAGAACTTACACTACTATTTCACTCAGTTTTAAGCCACACATATGCCTGGTAATATATTGAGGGTATCATGGCTTCAGATATGTTCTGTTTCGCACTTGTGGTAAGACTTTACCTATGGCACATGTGGTTAATGTACAGTTCACTAGATCGTGGACCTACATAGATAGCTGTTTAAATCCAGCAAAGCATAGGCTTTCAACACATTGATGATTTCATCCCGTTGAAATAGGTTTTCTGTGACCTTGTTGGTAAGACTTTTCCTGGGGTATATTTAATTAATACTGATGTCAACAGCATGTGGAGTTAAACAGGCAGTTGTTCAAATCTGGTGATGTATATATGCAAAACAATATTGACAGACAGGAGTGGCTTACCCAATAGGCAGTGATATGGCTAACTCTCAGATGTGTCAACAGTAACATGGCTAAAGGCCTTTGATCCCTCAAAAGAAATGCAACTGGCTACATGTTAATCTAAAACATTTTTTCCTTTTCAGACCTTGAAGCGTGCCCTTTCTGACACCTGTACATTTAATTCTCCTGTGGCAGAAACAAGTAATACACATCTCTTTTCAGTATGGAGCTTGACAGCCAGGGTTTGAATATGGTAATGTATGTCTGTCAGACAATAGTGGTTTATCTCAAGCACTGGTTATGTGGCACAGTAACAAGGCCACATTTTTGAGGTATCAGACTCTATGAGAAGGGAGACATAATCATCCCAACACAATATTAATGTAATTAAATCAACGAAAAACAAACCAAAGTCTTAAAAAAGACTTATAAGATGAAAAACAATGAAGATTCCAGGTTGAGAATTTTATTATTAAAACATGTCTTAGCACCTCGGCCACCACAGCCTTCGATGAGCACACAATTCATGGTAAAAATACATTCCCTTTTATACAAAGTGTTAATGATCCAATTGATAAAAAAATCAATTAAACAATTAAATATTTAAAGAGACTGCACTCACTCTCAAATAGAAATCCATACCAAAAATATCAAGAACTAATATAAAAGACATAAATATATAAATACAATACATCATTATCTAATTTGTTATATCAAATATTTCCAATTAATTTCCATATTTAAACCATAAGGTGATAATGTATTATATTTCAATATAAAAATAGATTCTTTATATAATAACATATTTTTTAATAATCTATAATCTCCTTTTTTAACAAAAATTTGTTCTAAAATAGTGGCTTGTAGTAAATCAACATTACTATTATGAGTTTGTAAAAAATGTAAAGCCACTGAATTTTCTATGGCACCCCTCCTAATATCACAAATGTGTTCCTGTAATCTGAGTTTAAATTTCCTTTTGGTTTCTCCAATGTAAAACAAATTACAAGGACACTTAAGGCAATAAATAACACCTTCAGAATGACAAAAAAATTGTTTATTTGGTGTGAAACCTTTATTATTTATTCTATTAAAGGATAACTTTATAAACCGACATACATTACAAGAATAACAAGAATAAGTACCACAGGTACTTAATGAGAAATTTAATTTATCAACAGGGCATCTAAAATATGCCCTTATCAATATGTCACCCAAGTTTTGTCCCCTTTTATATGCAACTAAAGGATTCAAAGGAAATAAGCTACATAATATTTTATCTTGTAATAAAAACTTCCAATAATATTTAACTGCATCCCAAATTTCTTTACTCATTGAATTATATGTAGTAACAAAATAAATATCATCTCTTAGTGTTTTACTATTCTGTTTAAATTTATTACTTAATTTACTATGTCCTTCTACAGAAAGCCATAAATTTATCAATCGATTCCATAATTGAATATATAGTATAACCTCTACGTAAAAATACATTAGTAAGTTTGTTAATTTGTTTCTCTAGATCTAAATAATCGTTGCATAATCTAAACAGTCTAATCATTTCACCATAGGGTAAAGATTTCATAGTATGAAGAGGGTGACAGCTAGTACCAAATAAATATTGATTTCCATCAACAAATATTTGATGAATTGTAGTACAAATATGTTCATCTTCTTTCCCTATTAACGTAACATCCAAAAAATTAACTTTTGTTCCAACTTGTAAATCATCAAATTTAATATTATATCTATTCTTATTAAGTTCTGATATAAACTGATCAACAGAATCTCAACCTCCTTTGCACAAAAAAATCAAATCATCAATGTAACGAGAATATAATATTACATGATTCTGTATAAAGGAATTAGTATAAATATAATCCAGTTAAAATTTGGCCATGAAAATGTTAGCATACATGGGGGCAAAAGGTGCCCCCATGGCTGTACCTTTCAATTGATGATAAATGACTTCATTAAAACTAAAATAATTATTCAATAAACAAAATTGAGTTAAATCTAACACATAATGAGAAACTGGGCTGTCACCCAAAAAATGATATAAAGCTTGCATACCATCTTTATGATTAATATTTGTATATAAACTGACAACATCTAGACAAATCCAAAACATATCTTGAGACCAATTAATATGTGAAATTTTACCAACAAAATCAAAAGAATTCTTAATATAAGAACCTAATTTTTCCACAAAAGGTAACAGATATTTATGTATGGTTTGCCCTACATTTTGCAAGAAATAATTGGTAGCTGCCACAATAGGATGACCTGGAGGGATATATAAATTTTTATGCAGTTTAGGAAGACAATAAAATGTAGCTAATTGGCAGTTCTCTGTACAAAACTTGGTTTCCAAATCTTTTTTACTAAAATATCCTAAACGCACACCTCTTTCAATGAGAGCAGTAAATTGTTTAATAGATTCTATATACTCCTCATATTCACAAATTTGATAAACTAATCTATTATTAAGATGTTCCATACACATCTGATAATATTGAGTATGATGCAATAATACAATTTTATTACCCTTATCAGAAGGTTTAATGATAAGATCATTCCTGTTCTTCAGTTTTTTCAAAGAAAGCCATTCACTCGTTGTCATATTAAAAGAACAAGAACATTTATCATACGAATTCATCAATTCCTGTAGTGAAAAGTACAACATTTCAGAAAATTGTGTAATTGTATCATTAATATATGGGGGTATAAATTTGCTCTTATATTTAATACCATCAGTATTTAAAAGGGTGTAAGCATTAAATACTATATTATCATCACTCTTAGAAGTACAAGAGAAAAAACTGTCATCACTCGAATCACTTTCTATACTACATTTTTCATGAACATCATAAACACATCTATCACCACGAGCAAAAAAGTATTTCAAATGTAATTTTCTAATAAATCTAAAAGCTTCCTGTTTAATTATATGATATCTAGGAATAACTGTTGGTACAAATTTGAGACCTAACTGCAAAACAGAAATTTCTTCTTCTGACAAAGAAAAAACAGATAAATTAATAACATTCGAACTACAAGTCAAAAATAAATTAATTCCATCTGCTTCGTTTAGAGTTCTGTTTAAATTGTCCTTCACCCGGTGAAGAACCCCCATTAACTCCTTTCTTCTTGTTGGAACTGGAAGTGAAGCAAAAGAACCTCTTCCAAAATTGGTTTTAAACGTTTTAATCCACAGTAAAGCACAGTAAGCCACGCAAAAATATACACAATGAACGCCTTCTCACTCAGCGTTTTCGTCACTACTGGACTTCATCAGATGCTGAAACAAAACAACAGTTCCTAGTTACCCTTTTATATATTATTTAAAATCAATCAACCAATCTATTACAAGCCTTCATTACATACTAATTAGTTACTCATTTATTATTCATAAAAATAAATAATTCTAAAAAACGCACAATTATTTTATTAAATAATCCTAAAACCTTTTTTAAAAAATCCTTTTAACTTGTTTGAATATTTAAATAAATATATTTATAAAATTGCTTTTTAAAAAATGAATAGGAAAAAATAGATAGATAAGAAATACATATATATATTCCTTCATTGTAAACCTATATATTCTATGCAACTGTGGTGCCACCTCCTGGTTGCTTTTTTTATTACACCTTTTCCTTCATATTTTTTCAGCTCTTATTTTCAAAAGAGGCTGAATGGATATATAATCATTTAAGCCAGGTTTTCTGTTGGCTTCTAAGGCTATCTGCCACCACATTTCTCTATAGGATATAAGTTCTTCCAAGGGACCCCCTCTCTTATTACCAATTATTTGGTCCAACGCAAAGAATTTAAATTTGGACCCTGCACAAACCCTAGAATGTCTAAAAATGGCATTGGTTTCTTTTTCTTTTTTAACATCGTACATATGTTCGTATATTCTTCTTTTAAGTGACCTTTCCGTCTTCCCTACATAGAAAGACGGGCATGCCATACATATAGCTAAATATACCAACCCCCTTGATTCACAGTTGTAATATGCCTTACTTTTTAACCATCTTTTTCTCCCTTTCAGGAAAACTTTTCTTTTATCCAAAATGTTATCACATTGCATGCACCTGCCACATTTAAAGGTGCCTGTTTTTACCCTACCTTGTATGTCTTTTTTCCCCGTTATCTATGTTGTTTTCCAACCATCCTTTTATACTAATAGTATTTTTGAATATAACTTTGGGCATTTGGGTAGAAATACCTTCTAAATCCGTAAAATTCTTAAATCTCTCCCATTCCCTATAAAATAGTGTTTTCACCTCCTTATTTAATGTGTTATATTCAATAACAAGTGACTGCTGAAAATTTTCTTCTTCCTTATCTTCTATCACTTTTACTTCCTTGTATGACCCTGTTATGGGTTTAAATCTTTCCCTTCTACCTTTTTCAACCTCTGTTCTCAATTTTTGAACAAAATCATTTGGATAACCCCTTTCGAGAAACATTTTGTGTAACAAATCACATTCGTTAAAGAATTTGTCATCTTTACTGGTCATCCTCGACCCTCTTACAAATTGCCCTTTTACTAAATTCTTTTTACAATATGAACGCCTTCTCACTCAGCATTTTCGTCACTACTGGACTTCATCAGATGCTCCTTTAACCAAGATTGCTTAATCTTTGTACATTCATTCCCTGTGTATTCCATCTTACGTATTCTCCAAATAATTCCAACAGTAAGTAGATCCATTCCATTTTGGCTCAAAATTCCTGCACTACCCTAGTCTCCTCCATGTTCTCCCCAAACGGGACCCCGTTGAAGGGCAGTACTAATATAGGGTAGGATGGGGGGGACAAGTGCAAGCTGACCTTTCAATTAGAAGGTGAGCAATTGTAAGCAGTAACTTAAGTGAAGGGATGAAAATAAGGTACAGCAAGGCACATTGTGTATATTTTTGCATGGCTTACTGTGTTTTACTGTGGATTAAAACGTTTAAAACCAATTTTGGAAGAGGTTCTTTTGCTTCACTTCCAGTTCCAGTTTTTGGTTGGTTGGTGATTTGTGGTGGTTGGCAGACACCGGTTTGGCGTATTTTTCTCCTTTCTTCTTGTTGCCTCTTTTGTGATTGTCTGCATCGGCTTGAAAGCGTTGTTTATGGGCCTGAGGATTTTGCGCATCTGGCAATGGGGAAAACTCTGACAAGTCACCTTCAGAATCAGTAGTAAAACCTAAACCTTCTGAAGAAGCAAAATAAATGGATAGTTGTTTTTTATTTTGATTCCTTCTCTGTCCCGACTGTTTAGGTCGCACATTATATGCAGATTTCCATAAGAAGGCTCGCCCATTATTATAATCCCGTATGTCTCTTTTGATTTTAGTGGATTTCATATGTACTAACTCATTCTCAAAGTTATTCAGTTTATCTTTCAAATTTAGAAAAATATCATTAACCTTACATTCACCTATCGTTTCTAATAAGCTAGAATGCATATTTTGTAATTCACTTTGCAATTTAGTTTGAAGCAAACGCTCTCTCTCTCTGTTAATATATTTACCCATTCCATAGCACAGGAATGAGCAGCAGCAAGCCATCTATCTTTGAATACAATATCCATAGCATCTGAAAAATCAAATGGCGTTGCTGGACTTTTAAACACTCTCAGCCCTCTTGGGGCAATGTCAAGTTCAATATATCTATTTAAACCTAACAAATTAAAGTGAGAGCGTGTTTCACGAAAAATGAGTTTTTCAAAATTATCCACATTATTCTGTATATCTTTGGGAAACATACCTGAGGCAGAGTCTCCCAAGCCTCCAAATGGATTACAAAATTTCCGTTGTCTTTCTGTCATAAACTGAAGAGGACAGCATACAGGAGCAGAGTCAATATTCTTAGCAGCTGTAATACGCACTCCAGGTGAAGCGACTGGTGGAGCTGTAACAGCAGAATCAGCGTTTAACACAGAAACAGAAACAGCACCTTGTTGAGCAGCAGCGGAAGCATTCGGCAAACAGTTATTCTCTAATTGAGAAACAGAAGCTGCATGAAATGTCCCAGATGAAATAAAATTATCCAAAGTTCTTTGTGAAGAATTACCCAATGCACCTTGAATTCCCAAAACGCCAGGAACCGGAGGGGTAACCACGCCAGTAGAAGCTGAGTTGCAGTCATCACGAAACACTCTGGGAATGTCCAACAAGGAATCAGAAGCCATAACATAAATACATCAACGAAAAACAAACCAAAGTCTTAAAAAAGACTTATAAGATGAAAAACAACGAAGATTCCAGGTTGAGAATTTTATTATTAAAACATGTCTTAGCGCCTCGGCCACCACAGCCTTCGATGAGCACACAATTCATGGTAAAAATACATTCCCTTTTATACAAAGTGTTAATGATCCAATTGATAAAAAATCAATTAAACAATTAAATATTTAAATAGACTGCACTCACTCTCAAATAGAAATCCATACCAAAAATATCAAGAACTAATATAAAAGACATAAATATATAAATACAATACACCATTATCTAATTCATTATATCAAATATTTGATTGATATAAAGTACTTTAACTTGTATACTTAGATAGGTAGAGGTTTGAATCCAGCAATTACTCACTTGTATCAGTGAGTGTGTGTGTGTGTGTGTGTGTGTGTGTGTGTGTGTGTGTGTGTGTGTGTGTGTGTGTGTGTGTGTGTTTGTATGTGCGAAAGACTCTAGATCTTGGTAGGAATGGCTTTACCCACAGATCTGATATGTAGATTTACAAGGAGTGTGGGCTCTCCCACCACTTTGAGCCTCTTTCAGCCCACATGTCTCCTTTGCAAAACAATGATGACACAATTCTTTCAAATATGCTTTATCTCACCCTTGCATTAAGACTTTTCCTGTGGCAGCGGAGACTGATATGATGATCTTTAGCCTGTGGACCTAGGCAGGTAGGCGTTTAAATCTGCATTCTCTAAATATTGTGAGTGTGTGTGTGCTGCTACAGTCACAGGGATGACTGGATTATCCAACCCGTGTTGTGTATATCTCCACTCATGCAAGATATTGACACAAGGACAGAACTTACACTACTATTTCACTCAGTTTTAAGCCACACATAAGCCTGGTAACACAATGAGGGTATCATGGCTTCAGATATGTTCTGTTTCACACTTGTGGTAAGACTTTACCTATGGCACATGTGGTTAATGTACAGTTCACTAGATCATGGACCTACATAGATAGCTGTTTAAATCCAGCAAAGCCAACATAATGTGAAGGTAGTGACATGAAACTCTGCCTTATACAACATTCCCAAAAATTATTTCCATCCTTTTTAGGTATAACATAGGCTTTCAACACATTGATGATTTCATCCCATTGAAATAGGTTTTCTGTGACCTTGTTGGTAAGACTTTTCTTGGGGTATATTTAATTAATACTGATGTCAACAGCATGTGAAGTTAAACAGGCAGTTGTTCAAATCTGGTGATGTATATATGCAAAACAATATTGACAGACAGGAGTGGCTTACCCAATAGGCAGTGATATGGCTAACTCTCAGATGTGTCATCAGTAACATGGCTAAAGGCCTTTGATCCCTCAAAAGAAATGCAACTGGCTACATGTCAATCTAAAACATTTTTTTTCTTTTCAGACCTTGAAGCGTGCCCTTTCTGACACCTGTTCATTTAATTCTCCTGTGGCAGAAACAAGTAATACACATCTCTTTTCAGTATGGAGCTTGACAGCCAGGGTTTGAATCTGGGGTAATGTATGTCTGTCAGACAGTAGTGGTTTATCTCAAGCACTGGTTATGTGGCACAGTAACAAGGCCACATTTTTGAGGTATCAGACTCTATGAGAGGGGAGACATAATCATCCCAACACAGTACTAATGTAATCCCTTCCTGTGTTTTAGTCATGATGCATCAGCTATGATTATTTCATAGGTTCATAGGTGTGTATCAGACTAGCGACCACTGGGTCTCTTTTAAGCCTAGCCATACATTCCAAATCTCAACAAGTTCTGGAACCCTTGAAAAGTGTAAGCAGAGGCTTGGGAGATGAACCATTTACAAGCAGGGACCTAGGAGATAAAGAATTTACTGGCTGCCTGCATTTATTAGTGACATAAGCACCAAACCAGGATATGTTTCCTGTTTCCAAGCCAGTTAACCAAGTTACACATGAAACGGGTTATGGAGCGGCTCTGCTTCACATGAATGCAGACCCTATTCCAGAGAAGGGTAATCTCCAAAATATATACCTGTCTCACCAGCAGGTACACTTTATATCACAGGCAAGGAGTAATTCTTTAGATTGGTAATTCTGGTGCTGTTTGTTTTGCAGATATGCAGGAGTTACATCAGAGTGAGGTCTGATGACGCCTTGAATGCCAGGCATAGATCTTCCCTCAACAGCCTGTATGAGACAGACTACATGGATAATGTTTTGAGGTGGTCTGCATAGGACATGTTATTTATGCCCTGTATTCTTTTAATGAGGAACCTCTGTAGATGTTCCAGTTGCTGGATGTGTCTGGTTTGGTACATACCAAAGGGGACATTGCACTCAATGCTAGATTTTATGAATGCCAAATACAGTGAAACAACAATTTCCTTGTACCTAGATGCCATACCTTTATTCATAAATTCCACAACATAGAATGATTTCCTCACTACTGTAGACACATGATGATATTACACTAGGGGGATGTGCAACTCTCTCCCATATGAGTGAGGACCAGATCTACTGTATTTGAAACCCTGGACAGTGTATTGACAGTCTGGTCTAGGGAGTTTGTGTTTACAAAATCCAGGAATCTCTGTTCCTACACATTTGGTGTTGCATATAATTCCCATTTAACAGTGGAGTAATTAAAATCACCCATGAATATGGCATTGGTTTGGATGTTGAGTGTTTCAATTAAGCTTTGAATCTGATAAGGGTTTCCTGGGTCATAGAGGGGAACTTAAAGCTTGCAAGGAGGAGGTAGGGGATTTTACCTATTGTGATTTGAACATGGAGTAGATCAGGTGCTTCATCATCTTTGACCAGTCTTAAGGTATATTTATTTTTATATGTAAATCAAGACACCTCCATCTTTTGTACTTGTTTGCATAGTAGCTGGTCTGAATTTGTGGAATGCATTATAGCCTTGCACTGTTGGGGTGCTCTCCATGGCTTTAAACCATGTCTCACTGACTGCACATACATTAGTATTCTCTAGGGAAAGTAAGACTTGTAGGGAGTGGAGGTTCTGCTGCATCAATGATTGATATACAGCTCTATGATATATGACTTTAGACTGATGTTCAAGTCTGGCAAGGTGCAACTACTGGGTGTGTTAGACAATGCTTACATACATGATTTGCTTCCCCAAAAGGAATGATATTTATTCTATGACTTAATGCAAACATTTATGTATGCATTTTATTATTTTGTTTACAGTACAGGGTTAAAGGCAATAATTGCTTATTATCAGTTCTTGATGTATGTCAAGCTGCAAAGTGGTCACAAAGTCTGACTGGACCTATGTGATGATGTTTTCCTGTTGCTTTGTGGTTGGTAATTGATGTTAATGCAATCATTGCTGTACTTACTTTTGAGAATGCCCAGTATAATTATGCAATAAGCATGCACAGTTTAACATAAAGTACATTAAGTAATTCATGTTATGAGGCAGTTATTGTCATTTGTCCTTTTTCATCAAAAGGTAATAAGATTATCTTCTAGCAGCTTGGCTCTGCCAACATCCATGCAATGGACTTAGTGACCTATACACAGAGGATGACAATTATTACAGGCTGGTCTACAGCTGTTGCATGTGTAATATACACTTTCAACAGATCACTAACTAATTGATGTCAATGTGAACTTGTTTGTGAGTTATGGTTGTGCACTGTCATATAGGTGTTACTCAAGTGTACAACATGGCTCAAATCAGGGCAAAATGTAATGTACACCTTATGCTATACTGCATTCAGAGCTGTAGCTTGACATATTTTTGAATTTCAATACATATTGTATAGCAGTTGCAGCAAGGGTACATATAACATGATGATTACACTTCTAAAATGTGTTATATCTTTTTGAATGACAGGTGAAATATTCCCCATGTATCTGATGTCGTTACACAATATTGCTAGCATGTACATTCTTTTGGCCTATGTTTTCAATGGGACTAGTTATCTATGTGTGACTACAAATGAGTTTTGCCTTGATTTATGTGCATGTTATTATATGTCACATGACCGTGGCCCTCAGTCTGTAACTACATACATCTCACATCTGTTAGAGTTAGACATCTGTAAGTATGGATAGCGTGCACACTTCTGTTGATATGCTGCTCAAAGTGACAGTTCTGTATATGTCAAGTCCTTCTGGACTGCAGTTGATAAATACATGGCATGTGTGAACAGAAACACTTTCTACCATTCACAACATACAGGTTGCTGCCATAGCTGATTGCTTCCGCAAGTTTAACCACTATTATTGGAATACTTTTACAGGTGTGCATGATTCCTCTCAGTATGTCACAATTTTTACATGTGTGTACATTGCCACTGAAGCTTCATTATGGTTTCTTTAATCCATTTAAGGCAAGGAAAGGGATAAAGTTCTTTAACCTGTATGTGTGGTCAAATATAATTTAATTTCTATGTAAGTTATTTCCTTTGTTGCTTTTACACTATGCATGACAATGCTAATGAAGTTCCATAATTCTGTGCTACCTGTAGTAAATACAATGTATACTACTGTATCTGCTTTACTTGGCAACTGTTATCTCTCCTGTCAGCTTTACCCATTAGTTATGAAATTCACTCCCATTTTTTCTCTTTAGCTGTGTCCTTCTTATCTCCTTTTGTCAGCATTTCATTTTTTTTAAATGATGTAGACATGTCCCTGAGTGGGCATGATTTACTTCTATAGTTATCAATACTTAGAATCAGTGTCATTTGTACAGTAATTTATTTATATACAACTTAATGTTCCTCTATTAAGCTCCCCCTGCCTCTTAATTATGTAGTTCAAGTTTCCCTTCCCTTGTGTTGTGCTGTCTGCATTTGCTTGCTTACTGAGGTTAAGCTTGTTTACAACTTATTATTTATACTGTGTGCTAGGTCCTACCTGCACCTCAATATGGCTGACAGCAGTGTTCTAGCCATGAGATGGTGCTGCTTGATGCATGGGGCTGCTTAGCATTTTGCATATTTATTGAGCACTTGCTGCTCATCATGCAAAGATGGCTGAGCATGTAGGCTTAGTGTGACATGTACAAGCTTCTTAATGGGTCCCCAGGAGCATCTTGTTGAGGGAAACAAGTAACTCAGACAAAGTGAAGGAATCTGAGTTGGACAATGTTTATAATTCTAGGTTCTATTTATTCAAATAAGAATTTGGAGATTTTTTTATCAACATTTCATAGGCCTGGACGGGTCTGTATTAGAACATCAAAATTTCACAATTTCGAATGTTCTAATATCGACCCCTATTCAGCAAATGCTGACAACATCGAACATGCAGAACATCAAATTTTTTCCTAGGGAAAAAAATTGCTGTTCCAAAACACATACACACAGCACAAGCACACCAAACAAACAGCAATCCACACACATACACCTAAAATCTTACAGCTAACCCTACACTAAACTGTACAAACACCACTAACTATCCACTTACCTCAACTCAAACCCTAACCCTAAGGTCTGTCACTATCGCACACTCACCTCACCAGTGCCCTAACCCTAAGTCACCTAACCCACCCTAACCCTCACTTCCACACAATTGCACACATACCTAATCCGCGCCCTAACCCTAACTCACCTAACCCATGCCCAATCGCACACTTACCTGAACCTGACCCGTAACTTTCCACCACAGTGCTGAAAATAGCGAAACGACAGAAATGGACAATCAAATTCTTTCCCTAGGAAAAAATTAGGTTTTCTGTTGTTTCGCTATTTTCAGCGTTCACTGAATAGGGGCGATATTAGAACATTCAAAATTGTGAAATTTCGATGTTTTAATATAGACCCATCCTGGACATGTAGCCATTGTTATGAGATATTAATATGCAAGATTTTAAGCAATAGAATGCCATATTTTTAAAACTTTCCTACATCACCACTTTTAAGTCTATCCATTTTTTGTGAAGTTTTTAAAACCTTCCTAAGTCACCACTTTTAAATCTAACCAATGTTTTAGTACATAATCATATATACATGAAAATAGTAATTGAAATACTTAACTTCTTTGTATTGACAGCTATTTGCAGAGTGTCAATGATAAATTGTTGACTTATGAAAAAGAGCTCATTGACCATAAGAAGAAAAAACTGTTGAGAGACATTCGGGATTACGAACGCAAGCAAGCATTTGTTTCTTCTTCTGGAACTAACAAAAAGCAGCATGTTAGGTTCCAAGAGGGGAAGGAGGTAATTGAACAGGTATACATGCATTTGATCAGCCAGTGGATGGTCGATCGGGTATTGTCGAAAGCAGTGCAGTAAAATCTCAAAAAAGCGATTGCATGAGTTGCGAATCGCAAAATATCACCACCTTTTTGACCCATGGTAGCGCTCATTTAAGTGGTAGAGCAGCTGGAAATGTTGAATTTGGTGTTGTTTATGACATTCCAACTGTTTGGCATCACGAGATTCACGCATAAAAGTCAGTGTTATACCCAATCGAGTAATGTGCACTTGATCAAATGAATGTAAACCAACTGAATGATCTGTGAATTATTATACATCAGCTGAAAGTGGAACCTCATCAGAGGAAGGTGAAGGGGGTAGTATGGGAAGACTACCCATGGCTCCCAAAGGGACAGAATCCAGGATATCTTATTAGAAATTGTTGTGACCAACCTGGGTTACAATAAGGGAATAAGAAGAGAAGTTGTCAGGATCAACAGCGTGGTGCCGGTTATAATTCCAGAACCAACAAACGGGGAAAACGGGCATAATAAAATGGGACTTTCCAATAATATAAATGTGAGTGGTTTTGAATATATTGTAAATTTGTCTGCATGCATTATTAGTGATGAAGAAAAAAAATGTTTTACATAAGGGTTTGAAATTTATCCCAACGTCTCTTCCCAGAATATATGATTTAAAGGGGGAAGTATGTAACTTTGTTCGCAAGTTACATTTAATAGATTTGTTTGGAATTCAAACAAAAAGTTTAGAATCAGATGTGAACAATGTAAGTTTTGTAGATGCTGCAAGTAATGAAGAGAGTTTTTTTTCCTTGTAATTCTGACTTAGAATGCAATGCTTATAGCAATTTTGATACTAGTGGTGTTTCTTATAAAAGCCAATTTATGCCTCCTTTTAAGTGTGACAACATGTTTCATCATATGTTAAATTATGCAATAGAGCAAGAGTGCAAAACATTTTTTAGAAGTGAAATTCAATATAATATCAAATAAAAAAATGGGTGACCTTAAAAAATTTAAGGGAAAGAAAGGAAGTCATATTTAAGCCTGCAGATATGGGGGGGGGGGCAACTAGTAATAATGCATTACACACAATATGTAAATAGGTGTTTACAGCATCTAGAAAATTTAAAAAATCTATGAAAAAGTAGGTTTTTTAACATCAGGAGATGGTCAAGAACTATGAAGAATTATTACATAAAAGGGTTAGACTAAATTTTTTTAGTCGCAAAGATGCTAAAAATAAGTTCTTGAATAAAAACAGTAAGTTGGCAAAGTTTTTTTGTGTGGCTAAAATACATAAAAGCATGGTTAATTCTCCAAATCGTCCCATTGTATCTGCCTGCAATTATGTAACCCATAATTTGGGATGTTTTTTGCATTAATTTTTGTTAAAAATGGTGATATAATTACCTTCATATATCAAAGACAGTTTTGATTTTTTGGATAAAGTAAAGAAAATAACATGGCAGAAGAACATGTTTTTTTATAGTGATAGGTGTAGTTAGCCTATATACTAGCGTTAGACATAGTGATGGCATAGAAGCTATAGAATTTTTTCTGGGGAAGAGCCCCAGTACACAGTATATCATAGAACTGACGTTATTCTGTTTGGAAAATAAGATATTTGAATTTGATGGCTCTCTGTATCATCAGAAGTGTGGAACAGCTATGGGGGCAGCTTTTCCTCCCACATATGTTCATTTATGGGTCTCTGAAAATTTATATGTGTATAGGAATTACTTCTTTAGAAAGCATGTTCATTTTTATAGATACATTGATTATTTGATTTTTCTTTGCAATGAAGAAGTGGAAAAGTTTGTTCAAGAACTGCAAGTGAACAGGTTTGAGATCAAGTCTGATGGGTTACAGAAAAGAAAGACAGTAAATTATCTGGATATTACAATAGAAGGGCAAGAAGATGGCAAACTTGAAACTAAAATATTTAGAAAAATGGGACAACCAAGCTTTATGTTGCATGGAACTAGTTGTCATCCCCCCATACTATTTCTTCCATTCCTTATAGGGAAATGGTTAGGGTTAAATGTTTATGTAGTGACAGGAAGGAATGTGAGAAGGAAGTTCAAAATGTACATAATATGTTCATAGAAAGGGGCTATGAGCCAGAGAAAGTATGGTTGGGGGTATAATAAAGTAATTAATAAAAAGTGAATAAAGCACAGAACATAATGCAGAAAAAGAATTCTGAAATAAAAGAAAGTAAGTTATATTTTGTGTTTAAGTATACTAACTTTTCTAATGTTTTTGAGAAAAGTAGGTATTATTCATCTTCTATACAGAAAAACAAATCCTGTCTAAAAATGTCAAACATTGTTTCTCATATAAAAGAGGCAGGAGTCTTAAAGACATGTTAGTACATGGAAAATGTGAGAGACCAAAACATATAGAAAATAATATAGTGAGATATGAAACTTTTCCATGTGACAATTGCACAGTATGCAAACATATAGTGGATAGTTTTGAAAGTATTAATGGAAAAAAAATTGACAGAAGAGGCAGCTTCACTTGTAACAGTGAAAAGATTACATGTAGTTTAAAATGTCCTTGTGGGTTATTTTATATTGGGGAGAGCAAGAGAAGCTTTGTTGTAAGATTAAAAGAGCATATGAGGGACATCAAGAAGCAAAGATTTCAGAGTCCTGTAGCTATGCACTTTAAGGAACACCAGAATGGAGACCCACAGGGGTTGCAGGCAACTGTTTTGGAACAAGTGAATACTAGGTTTAGTACTGATGAAAAAATTAAGGAACACTTAACAAGGAAGGAAGCAATATTTATTTTAAAATATGATACAATGTTTCCAAGAGGATTGAATAGGGAATTCTCTTGGAAGCATTTAATATAAGAAGGTTAAAAAAAGAATATTAAAAGTTAACCTTTTTAGTTGACTTTTTTGAATTCTTAATTGGATGATAATTTAATTGATTAAATCCATGTGTTTAAGTGTATACTTACTAGCAGAAAGATGTATTCTGAAAAGGCTTTTCTGAAAGCCGAGGCACCAGAGAAGTATCATTTGTTCTTAATGGTATTAGAGTTTGAAGTTTTGCTGTTAACTTTTACTGCAGAAGTTATTTTTGTATTTTAATAAAGCAGTCTGTGCACTAAACTGAGTGAATTCATCTGACCTGGAACTTGTGGCGTGAGGTCTTCTTTGTATTGACATTCATTCATGAAATATGTAGATGGTGCAACTAAACTGATATAACAAGTTGTGGTGACAATGAAACTAAAAAAATTACGAAAGATACATGTGACTTTCAGTAGAAATAAGACTTGCATGGCAAACTATGGATGATGAAAATCTATGGGCTCTATTCCATAAAGTTATCAGAATCTGGTGCATTCTGCTGCTATCAATGCAAAAGCTGTGGAATAGCATATAATATGTACATATGCCTCAGTGAATTTAGAATGTCTCAGTGCATAACAGAGTTTCTCAGTAGCAAAGGCACACTGTATATGAGTCACAGCTACTCTGTAAGCCATGAAAACTCTCTCAAAGCATGATGTACATTAAGAAAGATATGGAAATATATCACAATCTAAGCTGCCTGATATTCATAAATACATATACACTACAAAATTTCTCCAGTAAACTTAGAGATAACTATAGAATGTCTTTGTAAGTCATGTATTAGTATAATTTTAATTATTAATTATTGTTATATGTTTATTAGTAAAATATACTTGTTCTCACACATTCTGATGGAATCTGTAAAATTTCTAATTAAAAGAAAAATGAATAAAGGCAAAGGGCAATCATGGCCACATCACCATAGTTAACAGTAGCTAACAATGGGTGCAGGACATGTGGGGAGAGCACAGGTACTGTGCACATCCAAGGAAATAGGGAGATAGAAAAGCAGACATGGGGTATGAATGAAGATTAGGGACATACAAGAGATACGTTGGAATAGGAAAATTTGAGTGACAGTCAGAGGGGCATGGGCAATGTTTTTTTTTTTTGGTGGGAATAGGCTGCCCCTTTTTTTAAGAATAGAATGAAAGGTAAAGACAGAGAAAGAGGAGAAGATGGACATCACATCAGGTACATCGATAGAACAAATATCACAACACAAGACAGACAAAGGTTGGAAATAAACAGTAAGGACAGATAAGTTATACAGATGGCACACCACACAACGTGGGCAATGGAAAGTTGACAAACAGGGTGGAAATGCATACCAGCCGTGGTGAAATGCAGATATATATATAGGTACCTCTGCACTATTATGTTATGACATGTTACAAACTGTGTGGCAGTCAAACATGGATGTGTATGACAGATGGCAATTGTGTGTTGTAGAGTAATAAATAGGGATCACAGTACATTTTGGATAAATTATGTAATACTCAGTCTGTCAGTAGTGCAAGTGTAAGCCAAGCAACACCACAGATGAGCAATGGCAGCCCCTAGAATGCCAGAGAATACCAGCAGAGGACAGAACGGAACTTCTGAACATACATGTAAAAGACAAACAACCAAGCACAATGGCAAACACCAGTACTGTAGCAAAGCAGCAAACTAGCTATGCCTACAGCCCAAACAGACATGTAATGGAATGCATATGTCACACATATGCCATGTCAAAGGCAGAACACAAGTGTAGACTTACATGTATGACCTTCATTTGCCTAACAGGGAATTATTTGAATGTTATGTCAAAACACATACACACATCAATGACATTGTAACAATAATACATGGTCACAAATGTATGATTAATGTTATATAACCAATATGAGGTTGTGTACATGAATTTCAACAACGTACACTGTTTAATATATAACACATAAGTATAACAACAACAAGGAGGTATTGCAAGCAGTATCTATCAATATATAGGTCCATAGGTGGTTACTAGGCTATTGACCCGATATTCTTTAAAAGGCTAGCTGTATGTACCCAATATAATACTAGAGAAACCCAATATAAAGTATCTTGCCTAAACTCAAGATCTTAGTTAGCAATGACTGCCCATATCTAGGAGTGTCATAGGTGAAATCCCCAGCAGAAATTTACAGTTTCCCATCCATTCATCCAGGCTACACTTAGACAGGGTCATAGAGGGGCTTTGTCTGATGTGAAATGGTAGCATATTCCAGAAGAGTGGCAACCTCTGAGAGACATATCTGTCTCTCCAGCAGGTACTGTTTATGTCGCAGGCCAGGTTAAGGTCCCTGGAGCTGGTGACCTTTGTCTCATTTGATTTGCGGATTTGCAGCATTTTCATTAGGTTTGGATATGAGATTGATCTGCAGGCCAGGCACAAGACTGCTCTAAGTAATCTATATGCTACTGAGTACAGTGACAGTGACTTCAGTCTGTAAATGTATGATATGTGCTGGAGACCCTGAATTTTCTTGGTTAGAAATCTCTGAGGTCTCACAAGTTGTTACAAGTGCCTGGTAAGGTACATACCAAAGGGAGAATTGTACTCAATTATTGGCCTGATGAGGGCCAAGTACAGGGGTGTTATGACCTCTTTCACTCTTGAGGAAATGCCTTTGCTAATGAGGTGTGCAACGTAGAATGCCTTCCTTACCACAGTAGACATATGGTGGTCAAAGTTTGGGCTACAGTCAACTTGCATTCCCAAGTCTCTCACTACTGAGTTATTAAGGTATTATTATTTATATGATAGTCTGTGGGGATATTGTTTTTAGTGAAGGGGATGATCATGCATTTTTTAACACTGAGTTTGAGTCCATGGCTTTGGCACCAATCCCAATCACTGGTTTGTGTAACTCTCTCTTGAAGTATATTGACATCTTTGGGGATTCAATGACTGCACCTAATTTGCAGTCGTCAGCAAACTTGGTCAGCCACAGCCTTATTGTTTTGGCCTGAACTTCTGAGAAGTATATTCCAAACAATAGGGGGTCCAGCACTGACCTCTGTGAAACCCCACTGATGATAGGTCTGCTGACTGTGGTGAAGTCCCCAATTCTGATTAAGCGTGATCTGTCAACGAGTCAGTTAGCAACCCACATCACATAAGGGTTAATATTCAACTGGGAGAGTTTATCAATGATGCCTGAATGTGGGATTATGCCAAAGGCCATGGCTAAGTCAAGATAAGCTGTATGAACAGATTTCATTCAGCTATGGCTCTGGTGACATTATCAAAGAAGTCCACCAGGTTTAATAGGCATTAGCTGCCTTGTGTGAATATGTCCTGCAGCTGTATAATGGCCATAGAGTTGATGAAAGTTGACCTTGTAATAAAACAACTACATGAAAATGGATGAGATTTCCAACAAATGTGAACAAATACCATGCATAACTGAAGAGATATATTACATAACTACAAAGGTGGAATGGAAGTGGACAACATAGGCCCACATCAAAGAAGACATGGCATCAAAGTTCTGTTGGCAAATAAAAAATCAAGCAACAAGTGTAAGGAAACACATTGCAAATGCATGTGTACACCACAAGGTGGTGCTGAAGTCAACCCATACTACATTGATGTGAATGGCTAATGTATATCACATGGGCAGACTACACACAGTCCTACACAATCATATAACAGAAACTGGCATAAGTAAACAAGCTAAGAAATGGCATTGCATACATGTATATACTGTCATGCCAATGTAAATCAACATGTGGAGTAAACATCTGCAGTTATATGTCACTGACCTTGGTTATGACTGAGCAAAGGACAGTCTTGTGAGCATGAAGTCAGTTCAAAGGTATAAGTGTGATTCTCTGTTGATCAGAACATGTACAGAGACACGTACATAAATCATTGCATATGTACACCATGTGCCAAAATGTGTGAATTTATGTGAATAAGGAATGAATGTGAAAATACTTATCACAGGCCAAAGAAGGCACACGGTACTGTTACTGAATAAATTATCATTACCATGGTATACATATGAACATTACATTGGCAGTCTATGCATTCAGTAAAGGACTGGCGATATGCATCAGATACATTCATATGATACTACATGGCATCAGCATTGCTAACACATGCCGCATACAATGCCAACCTGCCAGTGTGACAGCATGACAAGTGTCCTCCAAAACACAGGGGTAAGGACATGTCCTTATGTTGAACATACATAACATGGCAATCCACAAATCATACCCATACCAATGTGGTATTTGTGGAATATGTGCAACGTGGTGTTTGTGAGTTGCTGTCAGGACCACACATGTATACAGTGGAACTGCTGCAGCAGTAGCAGCATGTTAACTGGCAAAACTCACGGACAGCTGAATGTGGAATAAAAGTATTATGTGCGAATGTGTGTCAGGCGCCCACTGAAACATAATGCTAAATATCAAACAACATCTGGGATGTATGTTTGGGTGTGTATAACATAAACATGGCAGCAAAATGCTATGCATGCAGAAATGTGTATATACAATCCAATCACTGTTATTGAAAAAGTATTACACAAGTGGATCACACCGACAGTACTTATGGTGTTGAGGGACCACCCTGATGGGGATGAAAATTACAAATGATCTCCCACCTATTTCCCTGAATGTGTCCCATGTAGTCCAAGTCATATCTTGGAAGAAATTCTGTATCATGTCCCTCATCTGTGTCTAAAGGATATCAGTCACCAACTCCTGGGTTTGCTTCCAGTAATCATCTTGTTGGGGTGCTTGGTGTCATCTCTTCTGAGGTGCAGAGGGATGATGGCATGTGCAGGCCTGGCTTCAGATGGGTGAGCATCCATGGGTCTCATGCTCTGTCAAGGTAAATCACAACACAAGACAGAAAATACACATGTATACCTACTACTTCATGACTACATAACATACACCCATAACACAATGAACAGGCAAACAATAGTCATTATGAGACCTTAGAATATGTTATGGCCATAGTCAAGTGAACCTCCATATACGTTGTATGTTATGGCCATAGTCAAGTGAGCCACCATATATGTTGTGTGTCAGTAATAAAAACCATAACAATGAAACCCAAATGTCTAATAGGTTGCACATTCCTGTAAAATCATAACTGACATTAAACTGAAACTGATGTGCACATCTTCAATCTAACAGACATTAAGTAACATCCCTTCGACATGTGATGTCTGCATATAAAATAAAGGTATATCAGGATACATTGCAGGTGTCATTAAAAACACATTGTCAGCACTACACCCATATGCTAACCCTGACACCAACCTGCCTAGCTAATCCCTCTTGCCTGAGACTGTCTGGCTGGTGTAAATGCAGTTAAAAGAATTGGAGGTATGAATGTGCAGGGATGGTATACTAACAGAGATCATGACGTATGCTTTACAAGAAGTACAATGTGCTGTGCATGTATGAAAATAAAATAGCAAGCATGAATTCATGTCAGTTCGGTGATCACAACACAAAAATCCGATTATAAACTTTCATACCTCAGAGAGTGAAACACTATCATGTAACACATAGCTGGTGTTAACAGACAACTATAGAATTGCTGTACATCACATACACAGTAATGCATTTTAGGGGGGAGAACATAAAATATGTACAGATATTTATTGTCAAAGTACAAATTATAACTCCAAATTATCCATGATATCAGAGGATGTCCTGTTCTATAGTCCAAATGTATTTCTGACCATCTCTCAACCTCCAACTATAAGTATGAGAAGGGTGTTGAATTCAAATTAATAATGACAGTTATACATGAAATTCAAGTTGCAAATGTTAGCATATTCCACATTTTTTGCATAAATATGCCAGTATGTTCAAAGCTTTACACATAAAAATGCAGTAAAAGAGATGCTGTTGGTAGACCATTATGGATTACAGAGATATTTGTAGAAGTCCGATGAATAAACGAGTTAGCCATAAGCATGTTCAAAATAACCATTAATATCAATAAGCAGGTATATATATATATATATATATATATCAGCATTTTGAAAACTTTCAGACAGACACAAAGATGAGAGCTCTCCCCTACAGAGATTTGAACCCACACTTATCCAAGATGTACATAGGCTGGTCTGTTGTGTTCAGGCTGAGCTAAGAGCAATCACACCTTCCATCTGAACAAATCATACTGTGTGTGTGCATCTATATTCCTGTGGATAACAGATGAGTTTGGACACATCCAACACATAAATGCTATAGGTCCTCATGCTCCACAAAACCGCTATATATCATCAATTTTACAACGTAGAACTTATGTTTAGACACTTGGACATGCAGTGCTCTTGTGTTAAATGAACAAGACTTTAAGAATACTGTTCACATTGTAAAGCAGAATGGACTAACAAAGTTATATGAGTGAATATTCACACAAAGACAAGTAGACTAGGTGATACTGTTGATGTATTACAAGTAACGAGAAATGCGTAGTCATCAGGGGCCTAGGCTCTATAGGCTTCAGTGATAAACAAGTGTGCTGGATGTGTGAAATGATGTCCTTATATTTTGGAAAGCAGAATCATCTAAAATTTTCATTATTATGTATATGATAAACATTATTAAACAAATAAACCCCATGGGAATCAAACCCATAATTACAGGGAGAACAGTCACCTTGCTTCCTTAATTATACAGATGAGCTAATTGTCAGAAAAGCTACTTAATAGTTTTAAAAGGCATGTGTCTAACATCTGGGACACAGCTATATTACTGAATTCATTTGGAATGTTCAGGTGTACATAGGATTGTGACACTTACTGTAGACATCTACCAGCTGTTTCTGCACCTCAGTGACCTTCTGATGAAGCTCCTCTGCAGCCCTCCAATGCAGGTCATTGTAGCAGTGTCAAACCTGCAGTGCAGTCTGGTAGATTTCCATACATTGTTGTTGCTCCTTCGTAATCTGGTTCCATATATCGATCGTGGCAGAGTTCTGTGGTCTGGCTCATCTCTCCAGCATAGATGATCAGCATCTAAGTAGTCTCCTCCTTGGTCCAATTGGGCACGCAGACAAGTTGAAGCCTCCTGGAAGTAGCCATCTCTGTGATAATGTCAATAATCTGAATAAGTCAAAATTCAATAAATTGCTCACTGAGGTCTCACTCAGTGTGCAGGTAGCAATGGTCTGATCTGTAAATGTATCAGAAATCACTATTTAAAAGTGGCGCTTATGACATGTTATTCGATCATTGGAATTTAAAGGGTATGTGCTACATATATGGTCCTGTGGAATGATACCTATTCACTACTTGCACAGAGCACCTTCCCATTATGCCAAGCTGCTGGTTAATACACTGAATTTTGGCAACTTAGGCAAACATATGTGAATGGAATTCCAAAACCTTGAATTTTAATGACCCTCATTAATTATATATGGTGCAAATGGAAGTTAAAAGTTGAATGCACGTAGATGGTCTTACTTTTAACTGACTCATAGGTAGCTGCAAAGGTAATTTTGCAGCTGCATTGTTTCTCTCCTTATAGGCCTATGTTATCATTACTCCCTAGAAAAGTATGTGTATATGGTTAGATTTATACATTTATGGAAAACTGCGTGCATTATGAAACGTGTTTGTGACTTACTGGAGGGGTGTGGGATTGACCTCTATGCATACCGGTAGGTACATCTGCATCACTAACGAGCATTACTTTCCCGTATGCAGTTGTACAGACAATTTTAAACAGCCCAAGCTAACAGTACAAAAAGATGTATTTACAGATGTTTCTTATACTGATGGTGACACAATACACTCTGTGGTATATGTACAGAAAAATATGGATTCCAGCATTATCCTTATGTTGCTATGTAGTATGCATTTGTACTGCTGGTATAGATATTTATTCACTGATGCTTCTTAAAACAAGTATTTGTAATACTGACACAATACGAAAAGATCCATGTTTATGTCTGCTTACCATGTACTGTCTGTCACCTGCTTACAGATGCAGAGGCTTTCAGATACTATCTTGTAATATAGATGCCATTCACTGCTCAAAACTGATTACGTTGATATAAGCTGATCATGTATAAGATGGACTGCTTTTTTTTACACATGTTGTCTGTTTAGGCTCAAATTGCATCTCAGCTATAGCCATCACACATTCCTGTTTTACGCATATGTTATGAGTAGTATGTTAATGTGAACTGGATGTTGAGTGTGTGGCTTGTGTGGCACAATGCTGTAGTGTTTTGACTTCCACTACTATGATATCCACTGTAAGGGGTCCAAATCCCACAGACAGCCTGTACATATATCACAACTTAGATTGTTGTTGTTCCAAGTATTATGTATTTATGCATTCTTTATATGTCACACTATATGGCACAGGGACTGTTAACTAGATTTTGATATTCCATAGGACTGCAGAGATGTTAAATTGGGATAAACTGTCCACATAATCATCTGTAGATGTTGGCCCCTATTTCAGTCTAACCATGTGCATATAACTGTCTTTGAGATAGCAAACTGATCTAGGGATTACAATTTTTCCCACAGGAAAACAAAATCAGAATATTTGTACTGCTCTAAAATGGATGGAGACTCCTTGGAGGAATGAAATCTGTACAGACCTCACCAACATGATTAATGCTGTGTGAGGTCACAATAGATCTTGGGAGGCCTGTCACCAATGGAGCTCTGACAGAATCCTTTGTGCAACCAATGGGGTAGGTCCATAGTTTCATGGGTGTTTACTAGGCTAACAACCATAAGGGCCATTTTAAGCCTAGCCATGCATCCCAAATCTCTGATAAGTTCTGTTACCTTGCAAAAGTGTAAGCTGGGGCTTCAGAGTTGAAACATTTAAAAGAGGGACCTGGGAAATGAAACATTTACAGGCTGCCTGTGTCCATTAGAGATATAGGTGCCAAACCATTCAATTGTCCAAGTTACAAGTGAATTGTTTTAGTCACAAATTTTGCTTCAAATGGATGGTGAGCCTTTTCCAGAGATGGGGTAGTCTCTGAGATACATACCTGTTTCTCCAGAAGGTCCTATTTATATCAAAGACAAGATTTACATCTTTAGAACAGGTAATTCAGGTGCTGTTTGTTTTGCAGATATACAGGCATTCCATCAGAGAGGAGTCTGACAATGCCCTGTATGCCAGGTATAGATCACCCCTCTACAGCTTGTATGAGACACAATGCAAGGATAGAGCCATGAGGTGGTCTGCAAAGGATATGTTATTTATGCTCTGCATTCTTTTAGTGAGGAACCTCTGTGGGCATTCTAATTGTTAGATATGCCTTGTTAAGTACATACCAAAGGATGCATTGTACTCAATGATAGGTCTGATGAATGCTGAATACAGTGGAACACTGACTTCCTTGGACCTAGATGCCATACCTTTGTTTATAAGTTGTACACCATAGAATGATTTCCTCACTACTGTAGGCTTATAAATGCCCTAGGGCAGATAGCCTAGTATGAACCTATGAACCTATGAACCTATGATGGTCAAGGGCTAGATTACTGTTTATGTATGTCCCTAAGTCCCTGACTACTGGGTCAACTCTAAGGGGTGTGTTGTCAATATGATAGTTACCAGGGTTGGATTACTTCCTGCAGGAGACTATTATGCATTTCTTGGCATTTAGTTTTAGTCCACGGCTCTGACACCAGTTGTTTGTCTATGTCAGCCCTTCCTGGAGAACATTTGTGTCAGTGTGGGATTCAATAACAGCTCCTAATTTGCAATCATCTGCAAATTTAGTTAGCCAGATGTGATTGACTTTGGTCTTGACTTCAGAGAAGTAAATGTCAAAAAGACGTGGTTCCAGGACTGATCCCTGAGGGACTCCATTTGTGACTGGCCTCTTTGTAGAGATGGACTCCTCAATTCTAACTTCATGGGTCCTGTCTATGAGCCAGTTGGCTATCCACCAGGTGACTTAAGGGTTTGTACCTAGCCTCCTGAGTTTGTCAACAATGCCTGAGTGGGTATTGTGTCAAATACCTTGACCAGGTCAAGGTAGACAGTATGAACCAATTTTCCCTCATCCATTGTTTTGGTAACCTTCTCAAAGAAGCCCACTATGTTAAGCAGGCATGACCTGCCTTTGATGAAACCAAATTGCTCGGGACCAGTGTCTGGACAGTTACTATCATTATTGATCATTTCCATGATAATTCTTTCCATAGCTTTGCATATGAGACTAGTGACACTTATGGGTCTCTAGTTTCCAGTGTCTGTAGATGGCCCACCTTTGTGCAGAGGGATGACTGTTGCTGTTCTCCATTCATAAGACACAAAGCCTGCTTGTAGATTACAGTTAAAAAGCAATTCCAGACGGCCTGATAGGTCATGTTTCATGCTATTTAGAAGGCATTCTGGGTTGTTGTCTGGGCCCATTGATGCAGTGTTCTTGATAGCAGGGGAAATTATATTTGATGGTATTTGTATGCAAGTATGAGAGGCTGAGGTATGCCACTGGTGGAGGTCTACCACTGACATCCCCTGATGAGATCACATAGTTTCTTGCATGATTGCATACAACAAATGGGCAGTGCTACATACCCAGCGGTGGCATAGAAGCAGGTTGTCACTTGTCTCATGCATTCATAAGAGACGATAAAGTGGTGTATGGGTTCAAGATATTTAATGTACATAAACATTGTCAGGAACTGTAATTTGAACATGCATTTAAGCTAACTAATTCACTAATTATTTCAAACACCTCTCACGTGCATCTCCATTCATGACTGCATTCACTTTGGCTGACTGTACAAAATGGCACTGCACTCGCATGTGCTCAGTAACTTTATATACATGCTGAGTGCTACGGTGGCTGGTAAAGTACAACATGCATGGTTATCTACATCCTCCCTCTTAATGAAAGAGAAAACAATTTTCCAATGATTAGCACATCAATGACATTTCAACAGTCCCAAGACTCAGCATAATTCTTGAATTGCTGACTTTTAAACTATGTACCATTGTCAGATTCAACTTTATGTGGACTACCATGGACAGAAAAATGTCTCTTTAATTTTGTGATGACAGTGCTAGATGTTAAGTTAGGAAGAGGGTCAATGTCAAACCAATTCCAGTAAGAGTCGACTTACACTAAGTAATGCTGACCATTCCATTTGAAAATATCAGTAGCAACTACTGACCAAGCTGCTCAGGAATCTTGTTTAGCTGAAGTGGTTCTTTGTGTTGGTGCAATTTAGCGCTATTGTAAATAGTACATGCTAAAGTTTCCTTCTCTATATCTTTTGAAATAGAAGACCAAAATACTATGCCTCTTGCCCTTCTTTTGGTTGAATCTGTACCCCTGTGACCACAATGGAAAATCTGGATATATTCCTGTTGTAATGCTGAGGGAATAATCTCTTTAGGACCTTTCATGATGATTCTATCAGTCATTATGAGCTTGTCTCAATAAGGAAAATACTTCTGTATGTCAAGTGATAAACTTATTTGTTGCACTGGCCATCCTTGACTGATAAAATGAGCTTCTGAAGAACAGGGTCTAAAACTGTGTGATTTCTGAGTTCATCAAGATGTGATAAGGAAAAATTTCTGACTTCCATGTCTTCCAGGACCTTGAAGTCATGCCGTTATGTTGTTTGTCTAGGTGCTCTTGACAAAGCATCTGCAAGGCAGATATAGTTGCCTTTTGTATAGACAATATTGAAATTGTACTTTTGCAATTTTAGTATCATGCATTGCAAGCTTGCTGGGCTGAATGCATTGTTTTTTCTAGAATTGTCACTAGAGGTTGGTGATCAGTCTCAATGTGAACAGGTTTGCCATAAATATAATCATTGAACTTCAAACAGGCAAACACTACTGCCAAAAGCTGTTTTTCAATTTGTGCATACTGCTTCTCAGTTTAGGTTAAAGTTCTGGATGGATAGGCTACTGGTATGCCTTCTTGAAGATATGCTGCACCAAGACCATACTTAGAAGCATCGCATGAAAGAGTTACTGGTTTGTGAACTTCATAATATCTCAGTGTGGGTGGACTGACAATTTTCTGTTTCAAAACATCAAATGCTGTTTGGTGTTGTTCCACCCAGGACCAGTTTACATATTTTGTGTGTAAACTCTCGTAACAGTGCTGAAAGTTCATTCAGGTCTGGGATGAACTTTCCTAAATAGTTGACCATACTTAGAAAACATTGCAAAGATGTGACATTTTCTGGTACTGGCATCTCAAGAATTGCCACTTGCTTAGATGGATCTGGTTGTAAGCCAGAACTAGTAAACAAATGACCCACATAAGTAACTTCTCTCAGCTTGAATTTGCATTTCTGAGGATTCAGTTTAAGATTGACTTCACGGGCATGGTCTAGAATTTTCCTTGAGATTTCTGCCATGTTTGCCTTCACCATTGCCACCTACAATAATGTTGTCTACTATGATAGCACATGGAGAACCTGAAAAAATTTGTTCCATGGCATGTTGAAATACTTCACTGGCAGAATTTATCTCAAATGGCATTCTCAAGAATCTACATCTTCCAAATGGTGTGCTGAAAGTAGTTAACAATGAAGATTTCTGATCCAGCGAAATTTGCCAAAATTAACTTTTTGCATCTAACACTGAAAAAATAGTGGCATTTGGCATAAGAGCTGATACTTTTTCTACTGTGTGCATCGGATGATGAGGATGTTTAAGTGCTTTGCTTATATCTCTGGGATCAATACATATTTGAATATCATCTGAGCTTTCCTTATGAGCTACAACCTTTGAGGATACCCATTCAGTCAGTTCTTTTACTGGAGTAAGAACACACAAATTCACCATTTTGTCAAGTTCTGCTTTAACTTTGCTCTGCATTGCTACTGGAACCTTCCTGGCTGGTCTTACAACTGGGCTTACTTCATGGAATCTGTAACTGGTAATTTACCAAGCTCGTCTTTGAAAATATCAGCATATTCATGAAAAATATTCTGTGTAAAACTATCATGGCTGTTCAGACTTATATAGTGAACTTCTTTACTAAATGAAATCAGTCCCATTCTCAAACTGTCTTTGAGAACTAACAATGACTGCATGTGTCATTTGACTACGTAAAACTGCAAGTCATAACTGTTCCCAGCAGAATGGCATATGAGAACTACTGCATCATCAGTTTGAATCACTTCACCACCATAAGCAACAAGTTTCGCACACATTGCTTAATTAAGTTTCTCACCAGCTTTTACTCTGGCAAACATTTGTGCTGATATAACATTGCGCTTGGACCCAGTGTCTACTTTAAGCTCCATGGGTTTTCCACTGATCCAAACAGTACAAAATATTTAACCCTTTGCTGACAGATTATCAGCTGGCTGATAATTTACTGTATTAATTGTTTCATCAATCACAGATACACCATCAAACTAAAAAGTTTGCTCATGGCTTTCTATCTGATCTACTTGCTTCTTTGGATGCTCTCTTTTAATATAAGTCTGTGACACTTTGGACCTACAGAGCCTTTTAAAATGATCCCACTTTTTACATTTGTGACATTGCTGACCAAAAGCTAAGCACTTTTCTCATTTAGGCTCATGGTTTCCACCACAATTACAACAATTAACAATGAGGTTTGGTTTTGAGGCCCCATTTGGTTTATATTTAGAGTTGGGTGTTGGCACATACTTTGGTTTATATTGCTTTTTCATATTAGCTTTATGTCATACACTATCAACATTCATACTGTTAGATACTGCAAGCACATTTTTCTAATTTGTAAGCATACGTGTACTTTTCTGTAAGCTTGTAAATTTGAAAATCTCTATGGCTTTGCTCAACGTTAAATCACTATCTCAAAGCAAAATCTTTCTTATTGTGTCATTAACACCACACACAAGTCTGTCTTTTATCAACTCATCTTGCAAATCACCAAATCTGCACATTTTTGCTTTAAAAGTCAGTGATATATGCTGCTATAGTTTCACCAGGTTGTTGACTTCTTGTGTAAAATATGTGCCTTTCCATTGTAATACTTGATTGAGAGTTACACATTTCTCTAAATTTATGTTTTAAGCACTCAGAGACATCTTACATTTCAGCCTGTATCACAATATTGCAGTTTCCCCCTCCCCTGCATACATGGCAGGTACATACACAAATGAGAGATCCCTCTCAATGGCTTCCGAGCCTGTTAAATTAAGAAGTATGAAGGCTTTTGTATGTGTGTCTTTACCAGAAAATGCAGCCTGTGTGAAAATGTCATATTCTTGGTCAAATGCTCTCCAGTTCTCAGCAGTATTGTTACTAAACATCAGCAGTTCAGGTCTGCGAAATCCCTCTGTCATAACAGCAAATACATTTAAACATAAGCATAGACCATGTGCTTGTAATTATGTTCGAATGCACAATAGTCTCTTTGAAAAGGCTTCATGTTGAAACTGCAACACTGCAAATATTCCATAAACCTTCAGACTCTTTGAATAGCTTTAATTAATGCAAAAAAAACTAGCACATTGTGAAGAAATGCAGCTGTTTTAGCCCTTTCATACATTTTAAACATTTCAGAAATTATTTCGAACACTTTTGTATTTATTTATAATACTTTTATCAGTATGTCACAATTTCAGATATTTTGTTTATCTCGGTAATTATTTTCAAATGTTTTGAATACTTAGCAAAGCATTCAGTGACTGAAAAATCATTCAAATGAGTTTAAGTACCTTTGAATAACCGCTAACCTGTTTGCAAGTTCACTCCGGTATATTCCTCCACTTGTAACTGTGTGCCTCATGGCTTGTGTGTTGGTTCAGCTTTGGATCCCATCTGTCACAGTGTTGTTTTATGAACAAAACACTGCTGAATAAGTCCAAAATAAAAACAACGGTTGAGCAAAAAATCACCTTTACTAAAAGACAAAGCTTTCAGGTTAAGAAACCCCTTTTCAATGAATAACAATAGGTACACTCAAAACACCTGTATAAATACAAACCAGAACATCACATGACCTGCAGCCAAGATCACATGATCAATTAGACTCATAATTACATAGCAAAATACATATAAAATGTTGTTTTAGACATGCCACTTCTGACACAATGTCGTTTTAGACATGCCACATTTGATGCCATGTCACTTGTCTCATGCACTCAAAAGAGATGATAAAGTGGTGTATGAGTTCAAGATATGTATTGTACATAAAATTGTCAGGAACTATAAGTAGAACATTTATTTAAGCTAACTGATTCACTCATTACTTCAAACACACTCACATGTGCATCTCCATTCATGACTGCATTCACTCTGGCTGACTGTACAAAATGGCACTGCACTTGCACGTGCTCAATAACTTTATACACATGCTGAGTGCTATGGTGGCTGGTAAAGTACAACATGCACAGTGATGTACGCAGGTGTTTCAGGCCGCACATCTATGTGGTACTTTGCCCAATAGTGATGCATATAGAGTAACTCAGTACATATTTTTGTTGCATGCGTATTCATGTATTGTCATTTTTGTGTTGCAGCAGCAGAATTGCTTTGTCCACATGGGTCCATACAGGGTGATGATGACAAACATAATTGTAATGACATGTAGCCATGCAACTTCAGTATATACATAACAGTGCAACCAACATTTATAATGTTGTTTGCATTATTTGCACAGGTCCATCCACTTCTGCACAACAGCAGGACATGTCAGGTGACTGTCTCTATATATTATTACTGTGACCACTACCTGTTATTGCCTCAGCCTCCTGTCATGCCAGTGCTGTATACTGTCATATTGATATCTCCCTCACATTTTTAAATACAGGTGCATTTTCTGGGCCATAAGCTGTGCAGGTGCACTTACAAATAGACTAGCTATGGCTCCCCAAAAAGTTCATAGGCTGCAGCAATATGTAGCAGACCTGTGTTGTGTGAAATTAATGATGCTGTTTTTCTACACAGGGACATCTTACCAACAGGTGTACATAAAGTATCACCATACCCTGTTACTGTGTTGTATATCATGTGACTATGCCAGTGCCCGCATACATGATTGTGTTTGCTTTGCCTGTACTTTCCCACTACGAGATCTGTGTTATGACAGACTAACTCACCAAACTGGGAGGGTGTCACTGTCATGCTATTACTTCACTTTCATGCTTGTCATTGCTGTTACTCCCATTGTTGTCCTCTATTAATACTATTAATACCCCTGCATAGGACAATCCACCATCAGCATCTCAGCCACAAACAACTGGTGCATGTTGGCAAGGATGTGATTAAGAATGCTGTATTTATGCCTTTGTTTCCCTGCAACAGTTGCATTTCATCCCTCTCATGTAGCACCAGCTTCCCATGAGGACATGTCAGGTGTTTGACTTGTTGTATTCTTGACATACATCATGTAAGCTGCATATGTAAAATAACGGTCAACTCCCTGTTATATAGTTTTCATAGGCAATACATGCACAAGACTTCCTAGTAAGTCATTATTATCTGTAACATTGTAGTTTGATATATCTGGCATATGTCATTAATGATATCCAGCATGTGATGTGAGCACATTTCCCTGATCTGTGTTATCTGTCTTTTTTTTTTAGCACATCAACTGCATTTATCCTCCATTAGCCCATCCACTGATCCTGGTATAGGACCTGATGTGTCTCAGTATGGTAGGATTGCCACGGCATACAGGACACAGAATTGGTGATACATTCTGGCCCAGATGGTGACAGTCATGTAGATGAGGCTATAGCCTCAGATGTGGATTAAAACTTGTCCAGCCACCCTGACAATAAGTGGACATCATATGGTGGATAGGATGAGGCCTGTGACCCAGAGCCCCATGATTAGTCTGCTGGTGATGTTGATACATTGGAGGAAGCTGTTAAATACTTTAATTCTAACTTCCTAGCTATACTTGACCACCATGCTTCAACCCGCTCTATCAGAATCAGAACTAAATCTGCCCCATGGCTTTCAAAAGAAACCAAGCAAAAAATCCATCTCAGAAATAAATACTGGAATAAATGGCGAATGACTAAAAACCCACTAGACCGACAAAATTTCAGACAGCTGAGAAATGACACTAAAAAAGCTATACTCTCTGACAAAAGAAACTACTACCTACAATTCCAGCAGACTCGCCATAATAAACCAGAAAAGTTATGGGCGAGTATTAACCAACTATTACACCCAGGTCAATCTATCACACCAAACCCACAAGGCACAGACCTGGAAAATCCCAAGCATACTGTCAATGCCTTTAATACCTTTTTTACTGAAGCCATTCAAACACTTGCCAGTCAGTTATCACCTCATGGCTTTCCTATATCTAACTCTAACTCTACCCAACCCCCTCTATTTCTCTTCCAACCAGTCCCAACAGCATATATTCTTACCCTTATCCAAAAACTGAAACCATCCTCTCCTTCAGCAGACCAACTACCCGCTGAATATCTACAAAAAGCAGCCAAATTCATTGCCTATCCCATTTGCATCTTGATCAATAGAACCATCAGTGAAGAACACATCCTTAGTATCTGGAAAGTCTCCCATATTATTCCCCTACATAAAGGTGGAAGCTCTACTGAATTCTCCAACTACCGTTCCATAGCCCTACTTTCTCTTTTGGCAAAGATCATGGAAAAATGTATGCTAGACCACCTAATCCAAAATAATTTACTATCCAGCTGTCAACATGGTTTCAGACCTTCCCACAGCACTACTACTGCCCTCCTCTCCTTTACTGACTGTATCAACAAAAACCGCAACCACAATATGCTTTCCTATGGTAAATCACCAGATACTTTTAAATATCTTTAAATCCCTGTCACTAGATGAACTTGCTATAAAATGGTTCAAGTCCTACTTAGATAACAGACAACAGGCTGTGCTTTGGCACAATATTCTATCTACCCATCTGCCTGTTAACCTTGGTGTCCCTCAAGGGTCCATATTAGGACCCTTACTTTTTTCTTTATTTATCAATGACCTTCATCTAGCAATCCCCCAAGCTACATGCATCCAATACGCAGATGACTCCACTCTTATATGCTAATCCACAACCAAATCTGAATTTCACTCTCTTACCCAAAAATTGTTTAACACAGTTGAACAAGGGTTTACACAGCGCTGTCTCCTCCTGAACCACTAAAAAACTAAACTCCTCCTTTTTACTCTTACTCGTAAGTCCTCCTCAATAGATTTCACTGTAACATCCAATAACGGTACTCTCGTATCCCCAGAACCTACAACCAAACTACTAGGCAACACCATAGACAACAACCTCAACTTTGACACCCATATCAATAATACTCTAAAAACTGTCAACAGAAAACTAGGCTCTCTCTACAGGATCAAACCCTTCCTTTCTCCTTCAGCTAGAATAACTATTGCTCACACTCATCTAATCTCTACTCTCCATTATGACTCACCCACATATACAAATCTATCTAAAAACAACCTCAATAAAATGGTACATTCCTACAATAACATAGCCAGATTTCCTACAGGAAACCCTTTCAGAACCCGCCACTGTTTTAATCTAAAGCAGCTAGGATGGCTTCAACTGCAAAATCAGCTTAAATTCCGCCAACTGACCATTGCCCATAAGACCCTTTACAAACCTACCAATACTCCTGTACTATCTAACCTCATCATCCCCTATACCAATCTGAAGACCTTACGATCATCACATAAACTTCTTGTAGATATTTCAGAATCCAACAACAGGGCTGGGGACTCTCTCTTCTCTAATACTGTTGGAAAATCCTGGAACCTTCTCTCCAATGAACTTTCCTCACTTCCCTCCATATCACTTTTCAAAAGCAAACTAAAACTCTTCCTCAGAACACACTGGTTGTGCCCCTGTACTAAGCCTGACTAAGCAACTAGCTCTCCTAATCTTGCTTCTGCCTACCCTCTTCTTCTCATTAATCAAGTTCTATTTTCCTTAAATACAACATACCCTTGTCCTACTATATACTCTTACTTGCATCTTCTGGAAACTTATGATTGTGACAACTTTTTTTACTAAATAATTATATTATAACCTGTTTTCTTTTTTATATTATGTATTAACCTGCATTTTTTTGTATTGTACCTGCATTTCTTTGTACTATGTTTGGAATATGTACCCTCTTTGATAATCTCTGTACCATACCTACAACGTACATTGTACATATGAATAGTTGTTTATGAGATTTTGTTTATATGAGATGTTTTGTTTTTGTTCTCATGGAGCTTATCTCCCTGGGCCTCTTCTGAAAATGGACATGTATCCAGTTAGACTAGCCCAGTCAACAAATGTGAAATAAAATAAAATAAATAAAATACTTCCCCACAACATGTTAATACTGCCCATTGCAGTAGATGTAGGCATGTGGCTGGTATACACGGACACATGTCAGAGTGTGTCTGTTTATTCCTTCAGGCAAATTAATGTTCCCAGCAATGTCATGGACCTGACATCTGTGTGCTTGCCCAAGCCACGGATCATGTTGCACACCAGCTGGGGTACAGCATGGAGGATAGTAAGGGCAGAGACAGTGGGGTCATGGTGGCATTGGTTGCTCAGAATGAAAGCATGTTATCTGTGGCATGGTCTGTTGAATCCCTGGTTATGACAGTACTACAGCAGTGCTAGCATATAACCAAAGTTATGTATGCCCTAACTGTGCTTAGCTGAGTGCCACATGGGGGAGGCAGGCTCCCTCTCAGCAGATCAAACCTTGCCAGTGGGCATCAGTGTCTATGTTGCAGTAGATGGTGTCTATGATTAAATAAACCAAAAGAGCAAAGACCTCCCAACTGCACACCTTCTATACACAATAACATCCCAACAGCACCCACTATACATAATAACACATGCATCAGTGTCTCACCCAATAAGTTCCTAAGGCAAAACATATCTAAACCAAATATCTTGGTCATAGGTGACTCCATAGTGAGACACACAGGTGTTCCCCTAACTCGGCAGGCGAAGGAGAAGGTCACAGTCAGCTGCCTGTCAGATGCCAGGATCCACCGAATCACACATGCAGTCAAATCTCTCAACAGCAAGTACTGTTATGACTCTGTTATAGTCCATGTTGGAGTGAATGATTTCAGAAGTACCTCACTGGACTATATAAAGAGAGACATGATGGAGTTTTCAGATTACGTGTCCTAGGCAGATATGTCTCTAGTCCTAAGCAGCATTCTTCCCTCACACAGGATGATGCCACAATACAAAAAAAAATGACTGACGTCAATAATTGGCTTACCTTCTGCTGTCAATTCAGGGGGAATAAAGCAAAGTGTAAAGTAAACTGGCACCACAACACTTGATACTTAAACAGCAGGAAATGTATTATATATTGCTAGTACTATACTTTCACCTTTACAGGCTTCTTCAGACAAATAGTCAGCTGATTTAAAATACATGACTTAAATACAAAAAAGAAAAGGTCACATGACTTCACCTTTAAAGAGGCAGCACACAGAAAAGAACAGTACAGAGATCAATACTTTACACATACTAAGAATATTAAAAAATACAAATATCTGCATGTAACTAAAAAACATATCTTAAAACATTTAATTTTATTTTGTTTATCTTTCAGAACTGGCTTTATTGTCACACTTCAACTGAGACCAGGAGGGCAGTGTGCTTTAAAATGTGTTATCCACTTATTTTCAGTAATTTCTGTGTGGTTCTTCAGGTCACCACCTCTTAAGCTTTCCTGTATATTTTGTAAAATAAAAAGCAAACTTTGTGAGATGTGTCTGTTTAATATGCCTGTATAATGCATTTGTGTCTAACTGCCTTCTTTTGTCAGATATACGCTCACATATTCTCTCTTTGAACTTTCTATTTCTTTTACCTATATAGAAGGCACTGCATTTCAGGCATTTTGCCATGTATATTATGTTTTTAGTATTACATTTCCCATGTCATCTAAGATGGAATGGGTTTAGACTAACTGGATGCTTAAAAGTTGTTTCTGTAGACACATACCTGCAGTATTGACAATTGTTGCATTTTTGGGTTCCATACTTGGATATATAGATGCTGTGTTTATATACTTCTCATATTCTTTATGACATAAAATGTTTTTTACATTTCTAGATTTTTTATATCCAAAGGTAAGCGTATCTACTCCTATGTCTTTAAAAGTAGGAATATGTTGTAACATGTACCAGTGTTTTTTAATAATATCCTGTATTTGATGAGTATGAACGTCATAGGGTAGAACACACCTAAGTAAAGCTGCTTTTGTGTCCTTAACTTTATTATTATTGCTTGAAGAATAATGTGATTATCAGAAAATATAGGTTTAATGCTATCTTGCTGTATTTGTGTTACTATATTCATTACATTATATTCCTTATAGCCTCTTTTTAAAAAAATCATTGGCCATGTTATTAAACTGTATATCCATGTTTTCTTTTCTTGTATTCAGTCTAGCTACACAGGTAAACTGATTTTTCACTGTTTTTAAAAACATGAGGAGAATGCATACTACTCTTGTGCAGATATGTATTTTTCCTGATGTCTTTCTTAAATAATGTAGTTTCAGTTTTACCAGTGGTTCCCTTAAACAATCTAATGTCTAAAAGTCTATTGGTGTATAATGTATGGTATGTTTAAACTGTAAAAATTCATAGAAAGTCTGAAAATGCAGAAAAAGTACCATTCCATATCAAAAACAAATCATCCACAAAACACCTATAAAACAAGCCATTATTAAGAAAGCTATTATTCATTTCAAGAAAAATAAATTCAAGATTCATAACTAAATTTGCATAGCTATTAGTCATGGGTATACCAATGGCTACTACTTTATACTGTTTAGATATACTTTTTTATGATACAAAAGAAATTATTAGTTAAAACCAGTTCTGCTAAGTCACAAGTGGTGTGAGTCTCAGCTGCTGAAAAAACTGCATACAATACTATAAATTCACAAATTCATATTACAGTTCATGGGGATCCTGTATCTGACTGCCTGGGATAACATGGTTGACAGACCATTCTGGTTTGCCAGAGATGGTCTTTACCTGTCACCTCTAGGCTTTAGGTTGTGCAAAGGTATTTGCCACCCCACAGTGCCTTTTTAGGCAATGTCATAAGAACAAAATTCTCAATGGGAAAGTATCCTCCAGAAACAAACTCAGGGTTATGCTGCTTAATGCTAGAATCTGAATCAGAAACTGCACTCACTTGAAGCACTTCTCACCCTGGAAGATGCTGATGGCTGCGCAGTCACAGCGACATAGCTTAAGGCCTCAGAGTGTACCCCAGCCATGCAGGGCTATAATGGCTTCCCCACATCCAGACCACAAAATGAACATGAAAAAAACAAGGGAGGAGGAGGAGTATCCATCTTCATTAAAGACAAATACACCTCTAGACTGGTTAAACAGTATGATTCTCTAGAGTTACTCCAAGTTCAACTAACTGTAGGAAAAACACCACCACATCATTGTTAGCTATAGGTTCCTCACCATGAACCATGGAAACCACACAGCCTACCTGGATCTACTTGAGTCAGTCTCAGTACAGGTAAATACCCTGGTTATAGGTGACATTAACTAGCCTTCCATCGATTGGGTAACATATATGAGCACAAATGCACTCGCCCAAAGGTTCCTGGACTTTATTAACTCAAATGCTCTGGAGTAGATATTCAGCACCCCCACAAAGGGCTCTAACATCCTTGATATAGAGCTTACCAATATGGGGGATCACTGCACCATCCCATGTGTGTGGGACCCTCCCTGGCAAAGTCCAATCATAAATCAATCTCGTTCAAAGTAACAATTGTACCTGACTTACACTCAGGAGCAAAAATGTTAAAAAATTTCTCCAAATCAAATTATAGCCTACTCAGCAATGGCATCAGTAGTTTCATAGCCACTGCCAACACTGACAGCAATGATCCCTATACTGAGGAGTGCACAAATGTCCTGTGTAAGCACCTATATAAATGTATAGACTCAGCTTTACAGGAACAAATCCAATCAAGATCCTCACGGAAAAATAAGCCACAGTGGTGGACATCCAGCATAAATGGGGTATACAATAAGAGGAAGAAACTGCTATCGAAAAACAAGAGGGAACAGTCCCAGCAAAGAAAGAACTCCCTCCAAAGCATAAACAAGCAGAACAGACATCTTGTAAAGTCATTTAAAGCTAATTATGAAACTAAATTAGCATCCCTAGATAAGGAAAATCACAAAACATTCTTTAGCTATGTCTGAAGTTTAAAAGGGAGGGCCCAGCTTTGTGCGGACATAGCTGTGAATGGAACCACTTATACTGAACCTAAGGCAGCTTCTGTCCCTTGAAAGGGTAGATATATCCATAGTGATCAAAGCTTTTTAACCATTTTAAAATTCTTCATGTTTAGCTATACACATTTTTTAATATATATTTTAACACTTTTCCTTATATGATTTTTTTCCATATATATTAGTTTTTATGTTATGCTTACCAATGAAATGAAATGTACTGTTTATGATTGCATATGCTTTGTGGACTTTATATTTTAAATAGGCATATGGACTTACTTATTTGGCTATATATCTTGAATGGTTAGCCAACTACAGCTATGTTCAGCCTGTTGTTGCTTTAAGACTTTGTGAGAGCACCCAGGTTAATTTGAATATTTAATGTGAACTAATTATGTGCTGTATGAGGATATAAAATGTGGTTCTTCACTACAATGTTTTATTGAAAGTCTGAGGAAGTGTCATTGGTGATGTGAAAGCACTTACTTCATTAAAGCTCTGTTTTGTAGTTCATATTTTTGGCTGTGTCTTCTGCCTCTTTTTTATCTATTTTCGGTCAGTTTTATTTATTAAGTGGAGCTTCATTCACCAACTCTTTGTTTTAATTTGTATATTTCTTGTGCTGTTGGAGTTGGTAGAGCATGGCCAAAGGATTAGAAGTTGAACTTGAATACAACCCAATTCAGGGAGGAGTAGCTGGTAAGACAGAAAGAAGCCTTACAGAAGCTATTTTTTGCAGACAATAATCTACTTTTGAACTTTATTGACAGTGACTGCACTGAGATTACCAATGAACCTATGGACTCTGATAAGGTTTTGTTGCTGAAACGTGATACTGAAAATAAAACCCTGCAACTGAAACAACTTCAGTGGCAGCTTAGATACATGGAAGCTTGCCTCAGTTTTAAAATAGTACCCAAAGGCTTATGAATCTTGAAGATGCCTACCTACGGCACTACATATCCTGATCTGCTATGTAAATGGCAGAAACAACCTAGAGACTAGTTTTGGATACATGAGGCTTCTAGTTGAACAATATATTGTTTTGGAGAATGAATTAAAGACTATGATCACAGGTTTGCAAGATAAAATGAATGTTGCTATGTCACTTGTTAGACTCAATGCTTTCATTGAAGAATTGACAACGGATGTCTCTGCATTTGAACAGACGCTCCACTTGCAGAAAAAGAAGAAACTGCACAGAGACTTCACGGATTTTAAAAAAAGGGGATGTTTTTGCCTGGCCAAGGAATTCCACTATCAAAACTCGAATGGCAGCACAGATACCATCTAGCCAATTGGAAGACGTTCCTATGAATGAAAACATGACTAACATACCTATAGAATGCCCTACCACATCAAATGCTGATCTGCAAGGGCCTGACATTAGAAGGAAAGTGAAAGAAGTGGTCCAACATGCTGAGAAATGTGCCTTTCTGTTTTTTCCGTTGCCAATAAAACAGCAACCACTACTGCAACATTTGCAAAGCAGGGGAAGGAAAAGACGGATAGACTCAGAGGAAACCCAGGATACCAAAGTAGAAATCAAGAAGGCATGGAAAAGACTGCCTTTAGATTAATCATGAATATTTTGGACTGTGTTTTGGGAGCTGATGAAATTAGACTCCTGGAAAGAGGTTTGTCATTCATTCCCTCATGAAGAACTGATGATGTAGACTGTATCATTGATATAAAGATGTTCTGTAGGAATGGAATGCTTTGTTTACTGTTTGGAAATAATGATAATAATGTTATGTGTTTTAAGAAGCCTACCTCTTTTTCACCTACTTTACATCCACTTCTAGAAGCCCTCGAGAAGGCTTGTGAGAGTGATATAATCAATCTTAATAGTTCAGCAAAAAAGAATCAGGATTTTTATAACTTGACATTTAATAGGCGCAGAGCTTTACAAACTTTAAGAAATAATGAGAATATCACCATTCGCCAAGCTGATAATGGCGGTGCTACAGTAGTGACGAATATTTATTTATTTATTTATTTGCAGTTGGTTAACCAGGATAGTCCATTGGGCCAGAAGAGCCCATTTTCAATGGAGTCCTGGGGAGAAAAGCTCCAACATAAAGATTACACAAAAGATAATAATTATGTTATTAAAATGGAAGATATGTTGATTGAAAAGAATGTGTATGTTACTTTGAATAATGAACGTTTAAATAGAATAACACATGATGTACATACTGTTTTATATGAGCTGTTGATGTTTAACATGATTAGTTCAGAGATTTATAAGTATTTTTTGGTTAAAACACTATATATCCCCAGTATTAGGGGCCTTCCCAAAATACACAAAGATTATCGGAATCCACCACTTAGACCAATTGTGTCAAGTAAAGGTTGGCTGATTGAGCCATTATCCATTTTGATGGAGAAACAATTGAGGTGCTTTGTTGATAGAACTTCCACCATTATTAGGAAACACATGATTTTCTTTGCACTTTGTATGACTATGTCTTCTCTGACAATTTTGATCACAATGTTGTTTTTGTAACTCTGGATGTAACATCATTGTTCACTATGATACCTAATGAGGAAGGCAAGACTTTATTCAACCATTTCTCAGGCAGAATGGCATTCCTACAGATAAGTTCCAGTTATATTGTTTATTGCTGGATTTGATCCTGACCAATAATATTTTCTCTTTCAATGGTAAATAGTTCTTGCAGACTAATGGAGTAGCTATGGGTACCCCATGTGCTAACTCTTATGCGAATTTTGTCATGGAACATTGGGAGAAGGACTTTGTTCTCAATAACGAGAGGTACTCTAGACTGATACCTTACTATAAAATATTTGTAGATGTTGTTTTTCTTGCTTGGAATGGCTCTGAGAGTGAATTGATTCAGTTTCTAGAATATGTTAAGTAGACGACACATTTCCTGAAGTTCACAGGTAAATGGTCAAATGAAGCGACTGAGGTTTTAGATGTGTATGTTTGTAAAAATGTTGAGCAGGTCCACACAGAAATGTATAGGAAAAGTTGTAGAAGAAACAATCTTCTACATAAACAAAGTATGCACCCCAAGCATATATATAAAAATATCTTGCAAAGTCAAGGACTTAGAGTATCTAGATTGACCAGCTCAGAGGCAAGCTGTGAAATGGCGTTAGCCAATCTGCAGGAAGAGTTTACAGCTAGAGGCTATAAATCTTATGAATGTGAACAACTAAGTAAATCTAGTTTCATAGAAAGGACTAACAAGGGCAGACCTTATTTTAGGGATAGAAAGGAGAGATCTATTGACCCCCTAGTTGCTGAACTTAACGTTACCCAGAAGTTCAGGATGATAATTCCATATGCCACAAACAATAAAACACTTCTTAGCATAATTAACAAAAATTGGAAGATACTCACTGCAGATGAAAAGCTAAGAGATATAGTAGGTACTCAACCCAGCTTTTCTTATAAAAACAGTAAGTCTCTGAAGAGACTTCTCTGCTATAATGATGCAAGTAGTCAAGTTAAATGAATAGGATCACAATGGCAAGGCACTTTTAGCTGTAGGGACTATAACCATTGTTCTTACATGCACAATAAAGTAAGTTTATCCATCCTACCACTAATGTAATATATGAGTTCAGACATTATGCCGACTACAAAACAAGAGACATAGTATACTTAGCCTCATGCACGAAATATCCTGCCTTCTACATAGGAAAGACAAATCGTACTTTGAGAGAGAGAGAGAGTAAGACAACATATCTATGCAATAAACAAAGAGGATGAAGGTAACGGCTTAGCCCAACATGTACTTAGCCATGGATCAGCACATATTTTTTGTTCTTAGTTTTAGAACTCCTCACCGCAATGACAGATTAGGCATTATTAAGATCTTAACTGAAAAGAGAGAAACTAAATGGATCATTAGGATGCAAGCCGACTAGGGGTTTGGGTTAATTGATAAAGTTATATTAAAGCCATTATTATTAGATAGACTCCCAAAACACTGTTAGTAGATCTGCAGTTTTAAGTAGAATTTGTGTATTATGGCAAGCTTCTCTCCCTTGAAGGGGTAGATATATCCATATTGATAGAAGTTTTTTAACCATTTTAAAATTGTTCATGTTTAGCTATACACATTTTTAATATATATTTTAACACGTTTTCTTATATGATTTGTTTCCATATATATTAGTTTTTATGTTATGCTTACCAATGAAATGAAATGTACTGTTTATGACTGCATATGCTTTGTGGACTTTATATTTTAAATAGGTATATGGACTTACTTATTTGGCTATATATCTTGAATGGTTAGCCAACAACAGCTATGTTCAGCCTGGTGTTGCTTTAAGACTTTGTGAGAGCACCCAGGTTAATTTGAATATTTAATGTGAACTAATTAAGCTCTGTATAAGTATATAAAATGTGGTTCTTCACTACGTTTTATTGAAAGTCTGAGGAAGCATTGTTGGAGACATGAAAGCGCTTACTTCATTAGAACTCTGTTTTGTTGTTAATATTTTTGACCGTGTCATTCACCAACTCTTTGTTTTTATTCAAACCTAAGAACATCACCAACCAGAGGACAGGTTTGGTGAAAACTTCACTTCCCATCCACACCAATCATACCCCATAACATACCTGTCACCAGTTCTCTGCCTAATATCTCCAGATAGCAGGTCATAGCCACAGTCTCTCAGGCCAAAAACACAGCCTGTATGGGACTGGACAACATCCAACGCTGCTTATTAAATGGTCTAAAGCAGGAGTTGGTGGAACCGCTGAGCACGGTCTTCCGTCTCAGTCTAAGCACTGGCTTTGCCCCAGCTGAGTGGAAAACAGCAATCCTAATCCCATTGCACAAAGAGGAGGTCCCTCAACCAACCCCAGGAACCCAGAACCCATAAGCCTAACCAATCTTATCTGCAAGGCCATGGAGAGAATCATCATGGACCTTATCATCGAGGATATAGGTGACCTTCAAACTCTTGAACTGACCCACTTTGGCTTTGTTAAGGGCAGAACTTGCATGCTAAACATGATGGACTTCTTTGAGGCCCTGGATGAAGGCAAAACAGTTCACACTGCCTAGCTCAAGCTAGCCAAGGCTTTTGACACAATTCCTCACTCAGGCATCATTGAGAAACTCACCCAGCTGGGGATTAACCCTTACATCACTAGATGGGTTGCTAACTAACTCACAAATAGAACACACAGGAGTCAAAATTGGGAAGGCCACCTCTACTTACAGCCCATTACCAGTGGTGTTCTACAAGGATCTGTGCTAGCCCCTCTACTGTTTGATATCTATTTTTCAGAATACCTGTTGAAAACAGATGTCCAATGGTTTACCAAGTTTGCTGATGGCTGCAAGCTGGGTGCAATCATTGAATCCCCCAAAGATGTCAACACACTACAAAATGGGCTTACATAGACAAATTATTGGTGTCAAAGCCATGGGCTTAAACTAAACACAAAAAAATGCATTATCATCTCCTTTGGCAAAGACAATTCTTCTGTGTATTACAACATTAATAATACCCTCCTAAGTTCAAACCCAGTGGTGAAAGATTTACGAACACAAGTTGATAGTAGCATTAATTTTGATCATCACGTGTCCACAGTAGTAAGGAAGACCTCCTACATTGTACACCTCATAAGCAATGTCATAGCATCCAAAGCTAAGGAGGTTATAACTCTCCTGTACTCAGTGCTCTTCAGACCAATAATAGAGTACATCTCTGGGCATCTGCAGCATCTGGAGGGACCTCAGAGGTTTATCACCAAGAAAATTCAAGGCCTACAACACATGACCTATATGGACAAACTGAAGGCCCTATTACTTTACTCAGTATCGTATACCGTGCTTAGAGGCTACTTGTGCCTGGTCTATAGAGCAATCTCAGACCATGCTTGATGAAACTGCTGCACATCTGCAAATCCAATGGAACAATGTTCACTCACTCTAGGGATCTTAACCTAGACTGTGATATTAAAAGGGCATGCTGGAGAGACAGATATATCTCCCAGAGGTTACCACTCCTCTGCGGCAAACTCCCAATTCATGTACAACAGAGCTCCTCAATGACCCTATTTAAGCGTAACCTGGACAGTTGGATGGAAAACCATAAATTTACACTGGGGGTTTCACCTATGTCCCTCTTAGACAGGGGCAGCCAGGGCTGATCTTAGATTTGAGCACAAACATAGACTACAAGTCTTGGTCCATAAAGGAACAAGGGTATAACATGGCTAAGCTTGTAGAGGCCTTAGGGCCAAAGCCTAGTAACCTCCTATGATCCTATGTGCACAAACTTCCAGGGCTGATTGTAGATTCGAGTGCAAACAGACTACATATCTTGATCCATAAGGGAATAATGGTATAACATGGCTAGGCTTGTAGAGGCCTTAGGGCCAAAGCCTAGTAAACTCTTATGATCCTACGGGCACACACTTCTGCTGCTGGCCAATCAGATGTGGGCACAACAGTCATGACCAGGCAGTCAACTCACACTCATGCTTCTTCATACAGTGTGTCTCTACATGCTGGCAACACCATGTCAGTCTCCTCTGTGGAGCAGCCTGGGCCAAATGTTTCTACACATGGTAGGGGGAGACCAGACCATGGTATGAATCATCGGAGTGTATGCCCAAGACTGCATTACAGTAACAGTTGAGCCAGTATGTTCTGTAGTGTCAGTCTCACCCCATTGCTATGATGATTGCTGTTCAGACCACTGACAGACAATGCCATATGTGTGCAATTGTTTGGAAGTCTGATGCCACAGCAGTCTGACATTTTTACTAACCATAACTGACTTCATTTAGCACAGTACACTTTATCCATACTTTACATTGATAAATGTTGTTTGAAATATTGACAATATTTCTACATTATGTCCTGAGTTGTTTTCCTGTTTGCATCTTTTGATAGTGGACATACAGAAATGTGTTTCACAGTTGTATGTCCCTTGCTGTCTACCATACGCACGTACACCACTATAAGTATGTATGCATACCTGTGTCACTAGAGGCCTGAGCTGATGATTCATGTTGTGATAGATTTGTGTATGTTCATGCTGTTGTATGTGAGAATTATGTTGTGTATGATGCTCAGTGTGTACAACTACTGGGTAAATGCAATTATATGCAATCTGTGCTGCTGAATAGTTAAATAATTGGATTGCCTGCAGCATATTTTCTGAAATTGCATCCACAGCTGATGTGCTGAAGTCTTCCTTCCATTTGTTCTGCTATCCAAAACTATCTTTTGGAATCAAATCCTCTGTATTAAATTAAAAGGAGCCAGTTCAGGACAGATACTTAGGAAACATAAAATCAAACATTTTATATTTTGATTTCCTGTCGTTAGCCTAATGTGCCTTAATAATAAAATCTCCCTTATTACCAACATTCCCATATTCTTTCTACTTTAATGACTGCCATTTTTAGACAAAGAGAAAAAATATGCTGTGTAGTCATAAAAATAGAAGGGGGATTAATGCAAGGATTTCTACAATAATTTAAGAAATGTAATTAAAAAAACCCTTAAAAGATAAATGCCACCAGCACAACTGTAGAGAAGTACAAAGACTTTAGTACAACCATGACATGCCTGGTTCAAGAAGCAGCCTGGGTGCTGGAAGATCCTGCTGCAGATAGTAGGAGAGAGCAGCCAGCACCTGTTGGGCCTTACTGGGGAAAGAGAATAAGTCTTACCTGATGCAGAACTGATGTCAAGCAGCGAATAGGTGTAGTGAGGTAGCATGAAAGTGTAGGGACAAGAGTTCACCAAGCAGTGCAATTGTGCTCTGAGCCTGAGTCAGTAAAAACATGGGAGCTCATGGGGTAAATTGCTAGCATTGTCAGAGTTGCACATGTCCAGAATGTTGTAGGAAAATGCTTAAGATTAGGACTACTCCCAGGCTTATAAAGGTTGACACTATTGCTGGGCCTGCTCTGTATAGCTCTCCAAGCTGGCGACAATTAGCATCATCCCACACTTGGTTATCTACTTATTCAAGACTGGAACTTAGTCTGTGGGGTAAGCTGGACCCTTAGGTGGAGAAGAGTGAAAAGAAAGTACAGTTGTCTGTCTGAATAATCTGGTAGCAAAAATAATTATTTCACAAAAGATAGTTGCTATGGCCAGTAGTTGTTATTAGACCAATGAAAGTCAATTAGAGGGCAGTTAATGGGCCTTTTGACAAAGTGAAGAGTCATCCAGATACTGTAATATGGAACAAGTAAATAGAGTGAATCATATTTTGGGTGGTGGTCAACAGGGATTTGGTGAAGGTTTTTTTAGGATACGATCAATGCTGATAGGAAGATGTAGGGGAAGATAGATGGAGAAAAAAAAACAAACTGGCCTGGACACAGTAATCCTGCCACTATGTGGTTTCAGTACCATCTACAGAGGGGTTGTACAAGGGGTTGGAACTATAATGGCATGACTGTTCTAATAATGTGAGTGAGAGTCTTGGAGGAGCTGCAAAAACCTGCTCAGAATTGAGGGTTCAAGAGTGGTAGAAGAAGATAGTATTTTTTTTGCCTGTGTCACAAAAGGAAATGCTGCCAGCCCAGCTATCTGGAATTTTGTAAATAATTATATGCCATTTGTGAATATCAACATGGTTCCTATACTTGTATTACAAATGTATTAGAACTGTATGTTATGTGTATATCAAATTGCTGGTACAAAGGTCTGTGTTGAAAAAGGTTGTAAAGTCTGCTTCTTCTTCTTCTTTTGGCTGCTCCCGTTAGGGGTCACCACAGCAGATCAACTGTTTCCATTTCTTCCTGTCCTCTGCATCTTGCTCTGTCACACCAACCACCTGCATGTCCTCTCTCACCACATCCATAAACATTATCTTAGGCCTCCCTCTTTTCCTGTTACCTGGCAGCTTCATCCTTAGCATCTTTTTCCCAGTATACTCTGCATCCCTCCTCAGCACATGTCCAGACCAATGTAATCTTGCCTCTCTGGCTTTGTCTCCAAACCTTCCAACCTGGGCTGACCCTCTAATATACTTATTCCTAATCCTGTCCATCCTTGTCACACCCAGTGCAAATCTTAACATCTTCAACTCTGCCACGTCAAGCTCTGACTCCTGCCTTTTTGTCAATGCCACTGTCTCCAACCCATATAACATAGCTGGTCTCACTACCCTCTTGTAGACCTTCCCTTTCACTCTTACTGGTACTCATCTGTCACAAATCACTCCTGACACTCTTCTCCACCCACTCCATCCTGCCTGTACGCTCTTCTTCACCTCTCTTCCACACTCACCATTACTCTGAACTGTTGATCCCAAGTACTTAAACTCATCCACCTTCCCCACCTCTACTTCCTGCATCCTTACCATTACTCTATCCTCCCTCTCATTCACACACATATATTCTGTCTTAGCCCTGCTGACCTTCATTCCTCTTCTCTCTAGAGCATATCTCCACCTCTCCAGGATCTCCTCTACCTGTTCCCTACTCTCACTACAGATCACAATGTCATCTGCAAACATCATAGTCCACGGGGACTCCTGTCTGATCTCGCTGTCAACCTGTCCTTCACCATTGCAAATAAGAAAGGGCTCAGAGCTGATCCTTGATATAATCCCACCTCCACCTTAAATGCATCCGTCACTCCCACCACAGACCTCACCACTGTCACACTACTCTCATACATATCCTGTACCACTCTTACATACTTTCTGACACTCCCGACTTCCTCATACAATACCACAACTCCTCTCTAGGCACCCTGTCATATGCTTTCTCTAAATCCACAAAGACACAATGCAACTCCTTCTGACCTTCTCTGTACTTCTCCATCAACACTCTCAGAGCAAACATCGCATATGTAGTGCTCTTTCCTGGCATGAAACCATACTGCTGATCACTAATCATCACCTCCCTTCTTAACTTAGCTTCCACTACTCTTTCCCATGACTTCATGCTGTGACTGATCAGTTTAATCCCTCTGTAATTACTGCAGCTCTGCACATCACCCTTATTCTTAAAAATCGGTACCAAAACACTTTTTCTCCATTCCTCAGGCATCCTCTCACTTTCCAAGATTTCCTTAAACAATCTAGTTAAAAACTCCACTGCCATTTCACCTAAACACCTCCATGCTTCCACAGGTATGTCATCTGGACCAACGGCCTTTCCGTTCTTCATCCTCTTCATAGCTATCCTTACTTTCTCCTTGCTAATCCACTGCATGTCATGATTCACTATCCGCACATCATCCAATCTTCTCTCCTTCTCATTCTCTTCATTCATCAACCCCTCGAAGTACTCTTTCCATCTGCTCAACACACTCTCCTCACTTGTGAGTATGTTTCCCTCATTATCCTTTATCACCCTTACCTGCTGCACATCTTTACTAACTCCGTCCCTTTGTCTAGCCAATCGGTACAGGTCATTTTCTCCCTCCTTAATGTCCAACTTTTTATGCAACTCTTCATACACCTTATCCTTAGCCTTCGCCACCTCTCTCTTTGCCATTAACCTCATTCCCTTATAATCTTGTCTACTTTGTTCATCTCTTTGACAATCCCACTTCTTCTTCGCTAACCTCTTTCTCTGTATACTTTCCTGTACTTCTTCATTCCACCACCAGGTCACCTTGTCCTCCTTCCTCTTTCCAGATGTCACACCAAACACCTTTCTAGCCATCTCTCTTACTAGCTCTGCTGTAGTTACCCAGCTATTCGGTAACTCTTCACTGCCACCCAGTGCCTGTCTTACTCTTCCCTGAACATCACCTCACAATTACCCTTTCTCAATTTCCACCATTTGATCCTTGGTGCTGCCCTCAAACTCATCCTCCTCTTCTTGATCAACAATGTCATTCTACAAACCACCATCCTATGCTGCCTAACCAGACTTTCACCTGCCACCATTTTACAGACTCCAATTTCCTTCAGACTGGCCCTTCTACAAATGATATAATCCACCTGTGTGCATCTTCCTCGACTCTTGTATGTCACCCTATGCTCCTCCCTCTTGTTAAAATACATATTCATCACAGCCATGCCCATCCTTTTCACAAAATCCACTGCCATCTGACCTTTTACATTCCTTTGCTTAACACCATACCTACCCATCACTTCCTCATCCCGTCTGTTCCTTTCACCAACATACCTGTTGAAATCTGCTCCAATCACCAGTCTCTCATCCTTGGGTACAGTCATCACCACTTCATCCAACTCACTCCAAAATTTTTCTTTCTCGTCCATCGCACACCCAACGTGTGGAGCATATGCACTAACAACATTCATCATTACACCATCAATTTGCAGCTTCATAAACATCACTCTATCTGACACTCTTTTCACCTCCAAAACACTCTTAGCATACTGTTCCTTCAGGATAATGCCTATGCCATTTCTCCTTCCATCCACACCATGATGAAAAAATTTGAAACTGCCTCCGATACATCTAGCCTTGCTCCCCTTCCATCTGGTCTCTTGCACACACAATATACCAACTTTCCTTTGGTCCATCATATCAGCTAGCTCTCTTACTATACCAGTCATACTGCCAACATTCAAAGTTCCAACCCTCACTATCACAGTCCTAGCCTTTACCTGCCTTCGGGGAATGCCTTCCCCCTCTTCTCCTCCTTCGGCCAACAGTAGCCCAATTTCCACCAGCACCCTGTTGGCCAACAGTACTAGTGGCGGTCGTTGTTAATCCGGGCCTCGACCAATACGGTATGTATTTATGTACTGTTGTTGTAAAGTACTGAGCTTTAAAAATGTATTCACAGTGTACCCTACTGGAACAGAACAGAAATGTGCATACACTATTGTAACTGTTTAGATGTATATATTTTAAAAGGGGAAAGTGGAACACAGAGGGTTAACTTGCAAAACTTCGGAAAAATAGTTGAAATTAAATTGCTTTATAGTCACACCCTAAAAACGATGTTATCTTTCAGTTTCAGTGCAGTAACTGACACAATGTCTAGAACTAGAGGTTCACTCTATTGTCTTGGAAGTGTTTTTATTGTTTTATGACTTCCAAGATCTGCCTTAGATCTAAGAAAAGCCTCATGTATGGACTTTCACAGGTAGATGTTAAATGCTACCAGCTGGATCAATGGTTATTTTTCACCTGGGATAGAGTCAGATGACAAGAAGTGATGCCATCCTACAAGCTATCCCAGCAGTAATATTTGAGACATTCATTTAAGAACTCTCTGAGAGAGACTGGGTATTCTGTATTTTTATTTGACCTGACAACATCAGCTGGAAGACCCACACACCACATCTGCCTTGCTTGCTCTGTAAGTAAGGTAACTAGGGTATAGTAGTTCTCTAGATATAGTCAGGAATATAGCAAAGCTTAGTTTAGATGCTTTTCTTTATTTATTTGAGACTGTCCTGCAATGTTGTTTTAAATATTTCCTGTGATTTTGAACTCTGATGTTACTGAGTGTTTTCTTGTTCTTTTATTATTATTATTTATTATTAAATATATTTATACATTTAATTGTGGCTGATATTTGTGAGACATATTTAAGTTCTGAAAGTACTTGCCTATTTATTTGGTGATACTGTGTAGGCCACTTCTAATTGCCTTGCTCTTGGTCAAACTACCATTTGTATTGATAGTAACATTACACAATATGACTGAACACCCTTTGTTAAGAGCCTTAAAGTAGCTGATAAGGATTATAGTCTGAGCAAAAGGGGGCATAGCTAGTAAACCTGTGCCAGCCTTTTCCAGGTGTGTGTGTGTGTGTGCGTGTGTGTGTGTGTGTGTGTGTGTGTGTGTGTGTGTGTAAAACAAACCTCAAAGTGTGTGTGTCAGCTACTTGGGCAGGGATAGAGAGAGTGTTGGCTTTACCACTCAGCTGAGATCTCAATTCTATAGCTGTGCCACTGGGGAGTCTTATTGATGATCAGGAAAAAGAGGGAGAAACCAGCCCCAGACTGACAGTGGTCTCTGTGTGCTCTTAAGGGAAATTGTACTTGATGCAGAGAGCTGCATCTGGAAATACTGTGTGCGTACCTGTAATCCTCCCAGTGTATGTCTCCCACTGGTGCTAGTGGTGAGGATTAAAGATCCTTGATTACTGTGCCAGAGGTGGGGTATTGCAGCCACTAAATGAGGTAACTGGATAAGAAGATAAAGAAGGTAACATATGAAGATTGAGATAATGTTATAAGTAGCTGGCTTTCATAAAAATGAAGCAGGGATGAGAGGGCAAAAAATATACAGATCATAAGAAAGGAAAAGCCTTCCAACTATGTAAAAGAACCTAGGAAAAAAGCTGAAAATGGCCAAAACAATAAGTATATTAAATAAAAGTTTTTACCTAGTCTCATCCAGGAATGATTCACTGTCTAACACTCATGAGAGCCGGTATCAGTTGTAGATTCCTCCCACCATATTCTGAGCAGGATAAAGCAGGTACAGGAAAATTAATGCTTCTGTGAGTGAATGTTGGTTCCATACCATACAATGTTATACACTTAGTTGTAGATGATGTAAGACTCAGCCTGGTGTGCTAGAGCTAGGAGATCATTTACATAAAAATTTAGGTAGGGAAAAACTACAGTACAGTAAAAATTTAACGGAAAACATACAATCTGATGCATTTTAGAAGTATAACATCTAGAAAGCAAAATAAAGTAGAACATTTAACACCAGGCAGAGTAAGGAAAGAAAAAGGTGTAGGGATTGAATCTGTGTCTAAACGTGACAGGGTGGAAACATAAGCCAGTAAAATACTACGTGTATATTAAAAGGAGTGAATATGAGTGAATCTAAGGTCCAATTTTGTTCATATATAATTGTTGTTATTGAGAACATGCTAGGCACAACTGCATTGTTTTTTTTTGGGGGGGGGGGTCACTTGCCTCAGGCTTTCAAGAACCCACCACCAATCTACTCTTATACTACTGTACTGTTCATTTCTTAAATGAATATGTCTCAACCTTCCAGCCAGTAGGTCAGATGAGGCCTGTAAACCCATGAACACTTTTAATCCAGCAAGCAGGGTTTTGTGCATGAACTCAATGAATCTACCTCATTAAACTTTTTATTAAACAAAAAAGATTTAAAAAGCCAGTTTGTGATTGAAACCATACTGACAAATGATTGTCACTGAGGCCCAGAATACTTTCTGAAACTAGCTTGTGAATTGGTCACAATAGGGGTGTTTGCCAGTTTTGCTCATGGCTTTATAGTCTTATGAAGTATTCTTTCACTTGGTCAGCTCTACACAAAAATTAATGGCATAGCACTTGAGAGTATTATTTTATCCCTAAATAAATAAATAAAAAAGGTAATCATTATGGCTATGTTTTTAGTTGGCTGTTTCTTTTAATACAGAAGTTGACTTTTTTAAGTGTGTCATTAAAGCATCAGAATAAAGAGAAACTGGTGTTGGTTGTCCATTCATTGATATATTCTGTTGCAGATACCCCACCTTGTTATTAGGGAAGGAGTTTGGCTTAGGGTTTTGTGTTACTTAAATCCATAGTTTCTTGGAAGATATGTGCACATATACATATTTATATCTCATTGTGTCAGGGCACTTGCCAGAACTAATCGGTAATATCCTTTAAAACAATTTGGCATTCATTGTGCTATTGAAACCTTGTTATTTTGGTGCTGAAAAACATGAGAGAATGTATTTTGTATCAGGCTCAACTGTTCACCACATAGTGGCCATGAGTAATCAATGCTTACAAGTCACGCTAAGCCCATTTGTGTGATGACTGTGCTGTTTGTGTTTCATTAAAAAGCTGTACAATGGTCCTGACTGCAAGATAAGGGTAAGCAGCAGAATATGCTAATGAAGGAATAAAGAGCTGAATTAAATGCTAATAAAGCAAATCATTATGGCATAGTGATTCAGGAGCCTATATGACTTGACCCTATGCACTGCACTTCCTTTAGCCCTGAATTCCAAGACTTGTTAGAAACACACTTAAAATGTTAGAGATTGCTGATATCATTAATCTGCGTGTGTGACAGGCTTTATTACAAATTGCTGTAGCCTGACCTCGGCCTAGAATGCATAGAGTGCTTAGACCACATTTGTCCTACTGTAGACTACATGAAATAGAAATAATAGACTGCTACAGAGTGAACAGGAATACCAGAGAGCAGATAGTCAACATCTGTCACCCTCAGCAGAGGTCCCATGGAAATCATGGAGAACCATCCCAGTGGAAACCAAGGTATATTTATTTATTTATTTAATTTATTTATTTTACATTTGTTGACTGGGAAAGTCTGACTGGATATATCTCCATTTTCAGCAGAAGCCCAGGGAGAAAAGCTTCAAGATAATAATACACATTGAACATTTAGTAAATGCTAGGTTTCAAGCAGATTAGAGTTATAAGCAATACCAGCATTTAGCACATACAGTACTAACTTATTATAAAACACTTTATAAAACATAACATTATTTTCAGAGTTATATATACATAACATTACATTCAGGTTTAAGACACATTGAGCAGAAGTTATACAATTGACCCTTCCTGAAATGGTGTGGTAGAAAAAAAAGTTAGAAGTAGTTGAAGGTAAGGCACCTAAGTAATAGAGAGGTCACTAGTCAGAGTTAGTGCAAGGACATAACCAATGAGTTTTGAAGTATTCCGTGAGTTTGTTTTTGAATCGAGTTAGTGAGGATTCTAGGGTCAAGTCAGCTGGGAGCCTGTTCCATGTTTTTCCAACAGAGTTGGCAAACAGAGAGTCCCCAGCTGAGTAGTTGGATTTGTATCTTTGAACTAGGAGTCTAGTGGATGATCACATTGGCCAGGTGCTGGTGTAGGGGCTGATAATATTTTTTAGTGCAGGTGTATTTTCTGGTTGGTAAAGGACTTTATGTGCCACTATTAGCTGGTTGAACTGCAGTAGGCTGGGCAGTTCAAGCCATCCTAGGCAATTTAGGTTGTGACAGTGGTGTGTCTGGTAGGCTGTGCCAGTAGCAGATCTGGCAGTGTGGTTATAGCAGGATGATAGTTTATTAAGATCTGTTTTGTTTAAGTTAGAGAATAGAGGTGAGGTGTAGAGAAGAGCTGATAGTAGATGGGAACGGGCAATTGCAGTTCTAGCAAGTGGGGTAAGGAAAGGTTTGATTCTGTAAAGAGACCCAAGGTTTTTATTAATGGTTTTGATAGTTTGATTGATATGTACATCAAACTTCAGGTTGTTATCAACTATGACACCCAGTAGTTTATTTTGGGCTTCTGATGAGATGATAGTGCCATTGTTAGCAGTTATGTTGAAGGATGGCAGGGGGGGTCCTGCATGTGGGGGAGAAGAGGAGCAGCTTAGTTTTGTTGGGGTTTAGGATTAGATGTTGATCGGAGAGCCATTTTTCCACTGTATTGAAGGTATTTTGGGTTAATGTGAATAAAGTAGCTGGTGAGGTGTCAGAACAACTCAAGGTGGAGTCATCTGCATATTGAATGCAGGTAGCATCTGGGATGACTGAATGAAGGTCATTGATAAAGATGGAGAAAAGAAGGGGTCCTAGTATCGAGCCCTGGGTGACTCCTAATGTGGTGGGTAGGTGAGATGATAGCTTGTCCTGCCATAAGACTGCCTGTTGCCTGCCCTGCAGGTAGGATTGAAACCATTGGAGTGCATGGTTGTTTAAGGAGAAGGCCTTCAAGGTATTTATAAGCATTTTGTGGTCAACCATGTCATAAGCCTCGGATAGATCTAGAAAGAGTGCTGAGGATAGTTTGTTATTATTGCAGTTGTGGTTAATGACATTTGAGAAAGAGAGGAGGGCAGAAGTAGTACTGTGGTGTGGCTTAAAGCCATGCTGAAAGTTAGACAACAGCTTGTTCTGTGTGAGGTAGTGCATGAGCTGTATGTGTACACACTTCTCCATAATTTTAGCTAGAGGTAACAGAATAGCTATGGATCTAAAGTTTGACAGTTTAGTGGAACTGCCTCCTTTATGGAGAGGTATGACATGGGAGATTTTAAATATAGTGGATACTGTAATTTCAGATATAGCTCTGTTGATCAAGATTGAGATGGGATATGCTATGGTGTCATCAGCCTTTTGCAGATAGTCTGCTGGGAGGAGGTTGGCAGCCAGGGTGGTGGGTCTTAGTTTCTTAAGTAGTGCATGAATAAGTTGAATAGAAACAGGTTGGAAGGTAAAGTATGTTTGGGTACTGGATGTGGCTGCATTAGAATTAGAGCCATTGGGAGCGAGTTGGCTGGCTAGAGACTGGACAGTCTCTGTGAAGAAGCTGTTGAAGTTATTAGCAATTTCTACTGGGGATTTTTGTTGGGAAGCTGAGGGGGGGGGGGTGGAGTGGCGGTTTGGCCTGGGTGGAGTAGTTTGTTTATTCCTGTTTGTTTTGGTGTTTTTGCAGTAGATGGTAGTAGTAGTTTTTTTTGTCTAAGGTTATGGATTTCTTGGTGTCATTCCTTAGCTGTCTGAATCTTAGTTGATCAAGTGGGGCTTTTGTTATTTGGTAGGTGGCCCATGTTTTGTTTCTGAGTGAAATTTTGGTTTTGGTATCTTTAGAAAGCCATGGTGCAATATTAACTTTGGTTCTAACAGAGTGGCTGGGAGCATGGGAGTTAAGAATAGAAAGGAATTTGGTGTTAAAGTATGCTACTGCTTCATCTAGGGGGGGACGTTTTAGTACTGATCAGTTACATGCCTTAAGTTCATTTTGAAACTTGGTGAGAATAAAATTCTTGTTGTTTCTTAATGTTCTATAGGTGGGTTGGGGTCTATATTAGATGAACGAAAGTTCATCTTAGCGAACGCTCACATGAGCGATTATCCAGGTACTCAAAACTGCAATTGTGGGGGGCTGTTGCCCCCCAAACATATATTCCAACTCTAAGATCGCACAACAGTGAGGGGGGCTATATTAGAACATCGAAGTTTCAGAACTTCGAATGTTCTAATATCGACACCTACTAACCGAAAGCTGAAAATAGCGAAAATTTAGATAACCGAATTATTCCTAGGGAAAGAATTCGGTTGTCCATTCCTGTTGCTTCGTTATTTTCAGCTCTGCGGTGGAAAGTTACGGTTGGGTTCAGGTAAGTGTCTGATTGTGTGGACGTGAGGGTTAGGGTGGGATAGGTGAGTTAGGGTTGGGGCGTGGGTGAGGTAAGTGTGCGAATGTGTGGATGTGAGGGTTAGGATGGGATAGGTGAGTTAGGGTTAGGGCACGGGGAAGTGTGTGTACGATAGTGATGGACCTTAGGGTTAGGTTTTGGGTTAAGGTAAGTGGGTAGATAGTGGTGTATGTACAGTTTAGTGTAGGTTTAGATGTAAGATTTTAGGTGTATGTGTGTGGATTGCTGTTTGTTTGGTGTGTTTGTGTTGTGTGTATGTGTTTTGGATCAGCGAATTTTTTCCCCTAGCAAAAAATTTGCTGTTCTGAATTTTCAGTCTTATCGGTTTTCAGTTAGTAGGTGTCGATATTAGAACATTCGAAGTTCTGAAACTTCGATGTTCTAATAGAGACCCCAGTGAGGAAAGGGCAAATATTCCCACCTTCACTGTACCACAATCTCACAATTGAGGTTTGGAGTTCTTCAATATTCGCTCATGTGACCGTTCGCTAAGATGAACTTTCGTTCACCTAATATAGATCCTGTGGGTTGGTAGGAGCAGTCTACTTTGAGCTTGATTACATAGGTGAGACAGTGGTCACTTAGGTCATCAGGCAAAGTGCCTGATTTTTTGGATTGAAGATGGGCATTGATGAGTATCCAGTCTAGGGTACTTTCCCTATTTATTGGGTTTTCCTGTCCTGGTGGGGGAGGTTATGATTTGAGTAAATCCATAGAAGTTTATGTGGATTGTGGGGGGGCTTCACAAGAGCAAGTGTTCCAGTCAATGTCAAAATCCCTGAGAACAATTGTTTCTTGGGGGTAGTTATTGGATAACCAATATAAGAAGTCGTCTAAGGTTTCTGTGTTCCTCTCTGGGGGAATGTAGACACAGACATTGTTTACATTTTTGTTTTTATTAGTTTGTAGTTTTGAGATAAGAATTTCAGCATTATTGAACTGGGGTGGTTGTTGGGTGTCTATGCTGACAGATAGGGTAGACTTGTAAAGTATGGCTACCCCACCACCCTTTCTGGTGGTACGGCCTAGTCGAAACATATTGTACTCTGGTGGCAGAATCTCATGGTCCTTGGTGGCAGTCTTTAGCCATGTTTCTGTTAGGCATAATATATCTGGGGAATGAACAGCTAAGAGGGCATGCAGTTGCTGAGTTTTGTTATTTATACTCCTAATGTTTAGATGGCAGGCCAGCAGTGAGTTAGGAGGTCTGTTTGTTGGAGCTATGGTGGTAGGGGATATAGTAGGGGAATTAGGGTCCACAGGTGGGGATGGGCCAGGGTTTGGGTGGATGTCACCATCCTTTGTGAGGTTGTAGTGTATCCTGAGTATGAGTTTTAAGATTTTGAATAAAGTTGTTTAACAGTGTCTAGTTTTAGGACTAATGTAACTAGGTCTAGTAAGATGGTATTATATAGGGGTTAAGGAGGTAAGCTTAAGGAAGGTGAGTAAGGGTGCATTATTATCTGTTGTAGATGGGATGGATGTTTGGAATTTAGGGTAGTGGAAACCTGTGTGACCCTGACATTTGTAGGTGGTTAGGAGATATGGGATGAGTAACAGGGGTAGAAGTAGAGTTAATAAGACTATTTTGGGTGATAGCATAGCTACTGAATGAGACTTGAAACGTAGGCAAAAGGAAGAGTAGAGTTAGAGGACTGGTGGTATCAGGTTGAGGGTGGTGCTGTTAAGTGACATATTGTTACTGACTGGTTTAAAAAAAGTGGGGTGTGGTCTAGTACCAATAAATGTAGCAGCACCAGGGGCAGGAGAGATTTGGGGGCAGGGTGGGGTATAAAGCCAGCCCGAGCGAAGCGAGGGCAAGCAGAGCAGGGATGAACCAATGCCTGTATTAAGTTGCAGCAGTTTAACCTGTTTGATGAAAGGGGGGGTGGAGGAAAAGAGAAGGCAGTAGGAGGGGTTAGAGGGATACCTTGATTGACTCAAGACACCACACTAGAGGTAAGTTTAATGTAAAGACCTAAAATCTGCACTCGGCACTTTAATGTTACTTGCACTCAGCACTTTAATTTTACTTATGTTTAGCAGGAAAGACAGACCAACAGTATACAATTCTGAGGATTTTTACAAGAGTTACTTGTTCAAATGTCAGACAAGTAAGTACAACTTACAACAGGAATCTATGTCTGAGTGTTAGAAAGCCAGAAAGGTGGTATAAGGTATGTCTGTAAAAAATTAGGGTCAGAGAGACAAATGTAAGAGTCAATGTACTTTAGTTAAAGGGGAAGGACGCAAACACTCAAGTAGAAAAGAGCCCTATGGCTGAACAAAATGCTGACTTGCTTAATTACACAGCACTGTAAGAGAAAGCTTAACAGATGCTTTTTATATGTGTAACCTACTCTGATTAATTGCTGGGAGAAACAGTTTTTGTTGTTAGAGACTGTGTTGGCCAATTGCAATCCTGTAGACACCGTTATGCAGGAGCTGCAGTATGCTAGTGTAGGTCAATGTAGAGTTCAACTAGGAAAAGAGAAAAACAGAGATTCTAGGGTAAGCATTAAGGCAGCAACAGGTAGTTATTTTATAATAATACATTCAGAAAGGTCTGGGGCTTAAAGTAGCACACTTCAGAATGGACTAAGAAACCTTAGCAAGAGAGCAATGCAGTAAATAATAAACACATTTAACATAACAAAACATTATACATATACACATAACAAAAACATTTGTTTACCAGGTAGTGTCCGACTGGGCCAGGGGCCTGTTTTCAGTGGAGACCCGGGGAGAAAAGCTCCACAGTATAACAAAAAACAACAATATTTCAAAGAATATTTCAGAGAATACAATCCAGGCAATAGTACAGCACAATACAAGAACAACCAACCTTAATAGTACAGTTCAATCTATAGAGCAATACAGGCAATAGTACAAAAACAAGCAACAGAACAATACAAGTACTGGAGTAATTTCCATACTGAGAAACAATTCATATCAGAAGAACAGGAGTTTTGCTGAGAACAGTAATAGAAGTGGGTTAATAATTATCCAGGCGAGTGGCAGGAGTACAGCCAATGATTAGTCAAGTGTTCCTTTAGGAGTGATTTGAACTGGTCATGGTTGGGGTTTTTTTGCTATTGTCTCTGGAAGAGGGTTTCCAGAGTTTGGCTATTATGTGTGAATAGAGGGAATCACCATATGTGTAGCATTACTTGTACTAGCTACAGGCACTTTTCAGAGACCCACAGGTTTCACCCTCAAGATTAATGCATCAGTTTCTCAATGCAATGCTGCAACATGTGGGGGATCATATCCAGTTTCCATGTACCCCAGAGGAGAGAGCTAAAATCATGCAACATTTTGATGCCATATAAACATTTCCCTGAGGTTCTTCTGGCCATAGACTGCACACACATATTGAAATAAAAGCCCCACCTAGTGAACAGGGAAGGAGGTACATAAACAGAAAAGACTATCAGTATGTCATCTGTCAGGTGGTCTGTAATGCATAATATAACATCTATACTGTCTGTGCAGATGGCACTGACAGTTTCCATGACTCCCACATATGGCACATCTGTGACCTGTAACTAAGGTTTTCTGGGGGTGACTTCCCCAAGGACATCTGAAGGGGATTACAGGTTACACACTGGAACACTGACTCATAACACTCACGAGAAAGCCACATAACCACATTAAGTGAGGTTACCATGATGCACATGCCCTTACTAGAAATATTATAGACCATGTTTTTGGCCTATTCATGTCACGTTTCTGATGTCTAAAAACATCTGGAAGTGTCTGACCACCTCTGCCAAAATACTCACAGTCAGTGCTATATTACATAATATTATTGTTAGGAAACAGTTGTAGCAGGAAGAACAAGGCCAAAGGCCACTGCCCCCTGCACCACAGGCAGGGCCAGCAAACACAGATGAGGAGTCAGATGAAGATCATGATCATGGCAGATGGAGGCATGCAACCTGATCATGAATAATGTCTTCTGGATGAATTTTTATCATGACTATGTCCATGACCACCTGGTCTACCACATCTAGGTGTGGACAGCTCAACCATTGACAGAAAAGTGGAAGTAGTACTACAGGAATGGGATCATGTACAGCCATGCCAGATAACATCAGATGATGTAACATCTCTCTGGCCACATGGCTGCTGATCCTCTTCCTGTAAACACTGCATAATAGATACTGTGTGATCCAGTGTGTCATTCATTTGGTCTAAGGACTCACACACTCAGTTCAACCAGTCCCACATATCAGAATGCATGGCATGCAATACTCTGATTATCTTGCTGGAACTTTCCTGTGTCTCCACGACAGCCCTGCACATATATTGGTTAGCATCTACTGAAACACCAAGATGAGGGACAGGGTGGAGACATTCCACCCCTGAATTCCACTCTCAATAACTCTTGTGTGGTACTCCACCCTCACAAAAGATAGGGGAAGATTACTCCAGCTCTGCAACTAGAGTAACCACACTACCCTGATAAACTTTGTCTCCCTCAGCCTATCCACTCTCAGATGGTTTCATGTAATGAGTATGAGTAGGTATACTGACTGTGACTAAACTCTGGGGAGGGGATGTGGGAGCTACAACCTCCTTGTTAGACATACCTTCTGTAATCCCAAACTGTGCCTGTTCATCACTGCTATGGCTATAGATACTCCACCATCAGGCAGGTCCACAGTGCTAGAGGCAGCCTCACTGATGGTTATACAAATAAAGCAGATAAAAGTGAGAAATGCAAGAACAGATGATACGTTATGTAAACCAGAATAAAACAAGAATAGATGAAGTGCAAGTAAACAGTTCACTAAGGTATATTTAAAGATCAACATATAAATGAAGAAAAATAATATTTTATGCCCATACCATGCATAGGTAGTTGTGGAACCTAATTGCCAGATGTGCCTAGATAAACAAAAAGGAGATTGATAGAGTTATGCTAAGCATTAAACAGAAGATGGCCACTTAAATATAACTATTACAACTCTAACCCATTTTATAGTATTTATTTATTTATATATTGACATTTCATTACTGGGATAATCCAACTGGGTAGAAGCCCATTTTCAGTGGATGCTCGGGGTGAAATGCTCCAAATTATTACAAATCATTTTTAAGAACAATAATTTTACAATTTTCAAAAATAAAACAAAAAGATCTGCAATTTAAATATTTATAACAAATTATACATAATATAAAAACATTGGCTGCGAATCATACAAGGTATGTGACAATTTGTAGAGAAATTAAAGGTACGTTAGTCTAATCCAAATAGGAATTGCAATATGATGGGAAAAATAGGCTTATGATATAGAGAGAAAGTCAGAGAAGAGAATTAGATGAGATTAAGGAAGTAGGGGAAGAAGCGAGAGTAAGGAGTTATAAGGAATGAAAGGTACTTGTTCACATTTAAGAATATAGTTTATCCTGGTTTTGAGTAAGTACAGGGTCATGTTTTAGCTAGGAAGTACTTCAGAGTGGTTTTGAAAGATAAGAGGGAGGGTATAGACCTGATGGATACAAGTAAGGAGTTCCAGGTCTTAACAACCTTTTACGAGTGCAGACAATGCCCAACAAATTTGCTAGGTTTGAAGACAGATAGGAGTTTTTGGTCACTGGCTTGCAATGACTGACTGGGAACATAGTTGTGAAGAGTGTTTTTTTTACTGCTAGACAGGCAGATGGATGCTGGATAGTTTTATAGGTTATAAGAAGTTCAGCGGTTCATAGGTTTATACTAGGCTATCTGCCCTAGGGCATTTATAAGCCTAGCCAGAGTGTGTTTGGCTTTCGCCACCCATTTTAAATTAATTTTGCTATGCCCTTTTTCAAGGTTAGTATACTGTGCCTCTGTCTAACAGTGACACAGAAGTGATACCCGGGGTAAACCTACGATCTCCCATCCACTCATAAAGATTCCTCCTGAAGAGAGTCAATGAGGGACTTTGCCTAACCTGGACTGGGATTTTATTCCAGAGTGAAGGGAGCCTCTGGGTTATGAATCTGTCCCTCCAGCATGTCCTATTTATTTCAGTGCTGAGGTTCAAGTCTCTTGAGCGCATAGCTTGATGGGATTTGGATTTTCTGAGGTGCAGCATGTCCATTAATTCCGGGTTGGACATGGCTTTATACGTCAGGCACAGATCGCCTCTGAGCAGGCGGTATGCCACTGAGTAGAGCTGGAGTTTCTTTAACCGGGCAGCATATGGCATCTGTTTGAGGCCTTTGATCCTCTTGGTGAGGTACTTTTGGGGTCTTTTCAGTTGCTGCAGGTGTCTGGTAAGGTACATCCCAAAAGGGGCATTGTACTCAATTATGGGCCTGATGATGGATGAGTAAAGAGGCACGATGACCTCCCCTGATCTAGATGTGAATCCCTTCATGATTAGGTGGGCTATATAAAATGTTTTTCTAACCACTTTGGCCACGTGGTTGTCAAATGAGAGATTGCTATCAACTTGGGTCCCCAGGTCCCTAAGTACTTCTTCTGTACTTAATGGATTACCACCTATGTGGTAATTTGTGGGCACTTTGTTTTTGCCAAAGGGGATGACTATACACTTTTTGGCATTTAGCTTGAGGCCATGGCTCTGGTACCAGTTGTCTGTTTCTATGAGGCCCTTTTGGAGGATGCTTGTGTTGGCTGGAGAGTCGATTATGGTGCCCAGTTTGCAGTCATCTGTGAACTTTGTCAGCCACAGTCCTTCCATGTTGGCCTGTACCTCCGAGAAATATATACCGAACAAGAGAGGTCCCAGGACTGAGCCTTGTGGGACGCCACTTGTAACTGGTTTGGAGTCTGACATGGCTCCAGCAATTCAAACCATGTGGGTTCTGTCCTTGAGCCAGTTTGCAACCCATCTAGTGACATAGGAGTTTATATTTAAGCTGGTGAGCTTATCTATAATGCCCGAGTGGGGTATTGTATCGAAGGCTTTTGCAAGGTCCAGGTAGGCTGTGTGAACCACCTTCCCCTCGTCAATGGCCTTGGTGACTGTTTCAAAGAAATCAATCAGGTTTAAAAGGCAGGATCTGCCCTTAACAAAGCCGAACCGGGTAGGATCCAGTGTCTGTAGGTCCCCAATATCTTTATTTATGAGGTCCATGATGATCCTTTCCATAGCTTTGCAGACCAAGCTAGTCAGGCTTATGGGGCGATAGTTTCCAGGATCCATTGAGGCACCACCTTTGTGGAGAGGGACCACTGTTGCTGTACGCCACTCTTTGGGTACATATCCTGTAGTAAGGCTGAGATTGAACAGTAGTTTTATGTTTGGGTTTAGCTCTTCTTGGAGTTCATGTAGGACACAGCCCGGGACAACGTCTGGTCCCATTGATGCTGTGTTTTTTGCTTTGGAGAGGGCGGCTCTTACCTGAGCATCTGAGATGTCAGGGGGGCAGCACTCTGCTGGGATAGATATTTGCCCTTTGGTGGGGGGAGGGAGACGTTTGCGCTGAACCTGTCAGCTAGGATGTTGGCAATGTCTGTGGGTTCGGTGTATTTTTTGTCATTTTGGACTAATTCTGAGCATATCTGGGAATTCCCACCCAGATTCCTAACATAACTAAAGAAAGCATTGTGATTATCCTTAGTGTCCTGTGCAATTTTTCTCTCGAAGCTGGCCTTAGATGATTTTATGCGTGCCCGTAGTTTTTTGCTAATACTGATCAGAGACGCCTTCCCTTTTTGGGATTTTGCTCTATCATGTAGTAGCTTCCTCCTTCTATTGTATAGTTTGTTTATGGCTGGGGTCCACCAGACAGGACGTCTGCCTTTGGAGGATTGGGTCTTGGTTTTATTTGGGATTGCATGATCCATGCATTCCTGAAGGTGTTCATAAAATGCATTTATAAAGGATTCTGTGGTCTGGGCCATATTTTCCACAGGCCCGAGGGCTTTGAAGGATTCCACCTTGGTTTTGAGGAGTGTGAAATTTGTTTTAGAAAAGGTTTCACTGTGGTTTTCTGGGCAGGGAGTGGGGTCGGGATGTGAATATCCAGTGAGATTAGTTTATGGTCTGATCTTACCAGTGAGGGATACACTTCTAGTCTGGAGCATAGAGTCCCCATGTTGGTGATGATCAGGTCCAGTATGTTTTCCCCTCTTGTGTGAGTGGTAACAAGTTGTTCCATAGCATTTGAGTTTATAAATTCTGGGAACCTTTGGTCTAGGGTGTTGGAGCTAGAGTAATGCTCCCAGTCTATATTTGGGTAATTGAAGTCGCCCAATATAATGGTATTTGGAGAGACCTTCATATTTTCCAGTGTTCTCAGGAAGGCCGAGTGGGGTTCCTGGGTTTGGGAGGGTGGTCTGTAGCAGGCTATAAACTGGAAGGCAGTTTTACCCACTGTTAGTTGCACATGGATAGTCTCTGATGCTTCGTGCTGTGCCACTAACCTGGAGGTGTGGGTATCTTTGACGAATATTGAGACTCCCCCTCCTTTTGTGGTTTGGTCCAAGTTTTGGGGCCGAAAAGCATGGTATGAGGTATAACCTGGTAGTGCTGGGGTGCTCTTGGGAGCCTTGAACCAGGTTTCTGTTACTGCGCAGATATCGATGTTCTCCATGCTAAGGAGAGTTTCGAGTGCGTGCATCTTGAGTTTCAGACTTCTGGCGTTGAGTAGCATTACTCTTAGTTTCTTATCCCTTGTGATACCTATGGAGGTGGGTTTGTCTTTTGAGCCTTGCCTAAAAAAGGCACTATGTGGGTAGCAAGAGCCTTTGCCAATATTCGAAAGCCCAGGGGTGACAGGTGCAAGCCGTCCCTAGTGAAGCATCGTGGCTTGTCGAGCATGTCATCCCAGACTGATAGGCATTGGATCCCCTTTGAATGACACCAATACTTAAGCCAATTGTTGAAATTAATCATCTTGTCTTCATATTGTGGCATCATTCTTGGTGAGGGTAAGATGCTACTCAAGGTCAAGGTCATATCGGCCTGGGCTACATGCTCAGTGAGCTCCTCTATGTCTCTTTTCATGTAGTCCAGGGAGGTACATCTCAGGTCATTCACACCAACCTGGACAATGACTGAGTCATATTTGTACTTGCCTTGGAGTGACCTGAGTGCTTGTGTTATGTGGCGGATCCTAGCGCCCAACAGGCAGCTCACCGTGACCTTCTCCTTGTTCAGCCTGGTGAGCGGGACGTCAGTGTGCCTGATGATAGAGTCACCTATTACAAGTGTACCAGCTGTGTTGTTTAGACTTAAGGGCTGTGACTGTTTGGCACACTGGCTTTGTGAGCTATGTGTTGCACGTGTTTTGTTTTGGGGTAGTGGTTGCTTGGGTGTCTGCTTTGGAGGTCTCTGCTGCTTAGGCAGATTTTTATTTAGAGCCTCCGAGTATGTTTTTCTGTGTTTATATGTTTGGTTTGCTGTCGTGGTAGGACTATGTGAGACTGGAATTGTAGTGAGTGTGGTTTCCTTCTCCTCCTGACTGGTTACGCCAGTACTGAGTTGAAAGAGCTTAGCCTCCAGTTTGGCTATATGGTTGCATCTCTCACATGTGTTGGAATTTGTTGGGAGGAAGAGAGGGTTGTCTGTGTACATGAGGCAGTTGTAACATTGCCTCAAGAATCCCAGATTCACCAGCTGGACCGGAGAGGAGATTGACAACTGACCTTTGGACATACTAGAATAGTATTGGGAATTCCTTTATAATTGAAAAAAAAAGGGCCAATGGGGAACAAGGTACTCAAGGGGAGTTTGTGAGGGTGTAGTGCTTTTAATTTGTTAGTGCTGACTTATATAATTGCTTTAGTGAGCAGGTGCCAGGTAACTTAAATGCAATGTGTTACAGGTAACTTAAATGCAAAAATGACAAACAGTAACTTTCTTTCAAGTGAAACAAGGAAATAAGTACAGTAAGCAATGCAGATATCACTATGGATCCACAGAAGCACTGAAAAGCCACATTTTAGGTGGAATTAGTGTTTTAGGGAAATAACAAGCAAACAACCAACAAGCATACAAACAAAGCTAGATTCAGCAGGCCTGGATCTAGTCTATGCTACAGCAAACCAGGTGTACCAATTTCAGTAAGAAACAGTTCAAATATGCAGGCACTATAAGCTTTTAACCAGAAATTCCCAGCTCAGAAGGGCAGAGTCCAGCCTCTCCTCCCACAAGAGTGCAGACCGCAAACCTTCTTAATGTAAAATAACTGGCCTGAAGCCCAAGTGCTTAAACCACAACTAATACACTTTTAGAATAACAGACACTGAGCCCTCAATCAGCAGTTCCCAACTTAGAAGGATGTAAGCTACCTGTCCTGCCACCTCAGTGCAGGCCATAAACATTCTTAATGTAAAACAACTGGTCTGAAGCCCAAGTGCTTAATCCAAAAGACTTAGAATGATAGCTACACTTTAATCAAGTTACTACCAAGCAGTAATAAATACAATTGAATACTTTAAAGAATGACTGGATTAGTGCTCAAGTTATACAAACAAAGCTAGATTCAGCAGGCCTGGATCTAGTCTATGCTACAGCAAACAAGGTGTACTAATTTCAGTAAGAAGCAGGTCAAATATGCAGGCACTATAAGCCTTTAACCAGAAATTCCCAGCTCAGAAGGGCAGAGTCCAGCCTCTCCTCCCAGAAGAGTGCAGACCACGAGCCCTCTTAATGTAAAATAACTGGCCTGAAGCCCAAGTGCGTAAACCAGAATTAATACACTTTTAGAATAACAGACACTGAGCCCTCAATCAGCAGTTCCCGACTTAGAAGGATGTAAGCTACCTGTTCTGCCACTACAGTGCAGACCACAAACCTTCTTAATATAAAACAACTGGTCTAAAGCCCAAGTGCTTAAACTAAAGGCTTAGAATGAGTTACGCTAAGCAGTAATAAATACAATTGAGTACTTTTAAGATGACGCAAAAGCAAAATAAAGTAGGAAGAAACACAAATATAGTAAAAGCAGATAACATTTTTTTTTTTTTTTTTTTTTGAGTGAGCAAATGAGATGGGCCCAGGGGTTACAGGACAGAAACAAGTGCAAATGCAGGCCTTCAAATTAGAAAGTTGAGAGAGATGGAAGACCGCCCAAATGGCTAATAAATACAAATTCTGGGCCAGAACCACTCCCTATGTGGTAGACAGATTACCTAATGCTTACCACTCCCACTGATAAGCTAGAAGGCTTCCCTCCAACACAGAAAGGCTTGGGGGGCTCAGAAGCTTACAAACAGTCCTGGATACAGCAAATCTGTATCTGGAACACTAATTACAGGAAAGGTAGGAAACAGGCTTATAATTTTTTTTTTTCAGAAAAGTAACAAAAACAGTAGTAAAAACAATTCACATGCAGTGCAAGCTGGCACACTTGAGTGTGTAGCAATATTAGTCCACACACAGTTTGAAAAAATGTAATTAAATTAAAAAGGACTAAAAGCAAGTGCAGAAAGGGTTTATTAGGTAGAATGCGGTAAAGAGATGGGACTGTGGGAGTGTCCTAGATCAAATCTACAGTGGGGCAGGCACTGCAAAAGCCACCAAATTTAAACTACAACCAAGAACAGGGAGGGGGTTTGGGGAAGACAGTTTCAACAGAGATGTGAGGAATCACAGTGCAAATTTTAAAACCAAAAAAATATACTGATCTCTGTATATTTGCAGAACAGTAAGACAACAGATATCTAAGCAACAATTTAGCTCTATAATACAGAATAATACAGAAAAATATACTCAGCTCTATATATTTGCAGATAGTCTTGTAAGGCTGTCTCTCAGTACACAGGTTCCAATTTAAATGCAGGCTGTTATTAACAGGTCAAATTAAGGGAACTTTGAGTTAAGCAACACACAAGCTATAAAACCAGTTATATCAGCTGAAGACAAGGCAGAAAATGAGGGGGGGGGGCAGTTTCAACAGAGATGTGAAGAATCACAGTGCAAATTTTAAAACCAAAAAAATATATACTGATCTCTGTATATTTGCAGAACAATAAGACAACAGATATCTAAGCAACAATTTAGCTCTATAATACAGAATAATACAGAAAAATATACTCAGCTCTATATATTTGCAGATAGTCTTGTAAGGCTTTCTCTCAGGACACAGGTTCCAATATAAATGCAGGCTGTTATTAACAGGTCAAATTAAGTGGACTTTGAGTTAAGCAACACACAAGCTATAAAAACCAGTTATATCAGCTGAAGACAAGGCAGACAATGGAGGGGGGTGGGGTGGGGAAGACAGTTTCAACAGAGATGTGAGGAATCACAGTGCAAATTTTAAAACAAAAAAATATATACTGATCTCTGTATATTTGCAGAACAGTAAGACAACAGATATCTAAGCAACAATTTAGCTCTATAATACAGAATAATACAGAAAAATATACTCATCTCTATATATTTGCAGATAGTCTTGTAAGGCTGCCTCTCAGTACACAGGTTCCAATTTAAATGCAGGCTGTTATTAATAGGTCAAATTAAGGGAACTTTGAGTTAAGCAACACACAAGCTATAAAAACAGTTATATCAGCTGACGACAAGGCAGAAAATGAGGGGTGAAGTGAAGACAGTTTCAACAGAGATGTGAGGAATCACAGTGCAAATTTTAAAACCAAAAAAAATATATACTGATCTCTGTATATTTGCAGAACAGTAATACAACAGATATCTAAGCAATAATTTAGCTCTATAATACAGAATAATACAGAAAAATATACTCAGCTCTATATATTTGCAGATAGTCTTGTAAGGCTGTCTCTCAGTACACAGGTTCCAATTTAAATCTATGTTAGTTGATGTGGCAGTGCTAACTAATTTAGTCTTTTCAGTGCTATACAGTGGTGGGTTCTGAAAGGGATATGTGCTCCAAATTTAGCAACTTTGTTAAAGCACTGTTCATGTTTTAATTTTTGAGAAGCATGGATGTGAGTAAGGATGGGAGCACCATAAAGAAGATGGGGAGGAGATAAGTAGTGATGAGTGTAGCTTTAGTTGCATCAGGGAGAAAGTTTTTGGCTGAGTAAAGCATCCTTTGTTTACATGAGTTTTTCCTTTTGCAATTTTGTATATGCAGTTTGAATGTAATCATGGCGGCTGGTGACTTCAAATTAAAGGGGGGCTGCAGGAGACAGCTGAATGGGTGGGGCAAATTGGAAGGGGTGTGGTCAACTAGAAAGGGGTGGAGCTATGCTCAAAACCACAACAACTGGAACTTTAATTAAATATGCTGCCCTGGGTGCCAATCCGTCATTACAAGAGTTCAATCAAGACAAAATGAAGTGTAGAAAAAAAATATTTCAATACATTGACTACATGACAGCTTACTTAATATCTAGATGGAAACACAAAGGTTGTGAGCCATGAAAAATAAATTACTTTTTAAATACATTACTGGAATGCCAGTCAAAATCAATTATAAAAAAAACAAGCAGCACTCCACTCAAACCACTTCTCCTTACACTGCAGTTCTAATTATAATTTATATTCAGCTTTATAAAATTACCAAGTAACATGCTGAAAGTAGCAATCTTTGCGATACCCCCACTTGTAAAAATGTTTCTTATCCAAAAAAGACCTGCTGCCTGACAACAACTATTTACTTGTTTCATGGGGAAGACATGATCAAAGTAAAAAATGAACAGCAAACATTAAACAAGCTCAAGATAAACTGCTTAAAGGATTACTGCAAAGGTTCTGGACCACACATGGTAGATTGGCATTCTGTTTAGTTTACAGGTAAATATACCAAACGAAAACAAGTAATAATGTTTAATATATATATATATATATATATATATATATATATATATATATGTATATATATTTGTTAATAATAACAAATAATAAATAATGTTCTACACTATGACAGCATACATCCAAATCATATGAAATTGAATGTGTTGAAAAGACAGATATTTCGAACTATGAGACTTTTTAATGATGATGATAGTCTCATTGTTGCATTACAAACACTTAAACAAGAATTTTTAGAAAGAGGCTATAGTAGTAAACTTATTGATTCTCAAATAGCAGAAGGATGGCGGCATAGATCAGGTAAGTGCCAGCCATACTTTTCCCCCCTCCCCACTAGTATTAAAAACAGGGATAATATTGACAATACTTTCTCAAGTGATGCTTCCACTGATACCTCTAGGAATAAACTAAGGATGCCATTGACCTTTGCCAGTAATGTGCATGTAGCATGTGATAATGTTAAAAAGAACTGGGATATTCTGTCTACTATACATGAGTTGAATGGGGTCATTGGCACACAGCCAGATTTTGCTTTTAGAAATAATAGATCACTTAAGAGTCAGCTCTGTTATCGATCCTTTAATACTAAATCAACTATAATATCTGATAGACTTGGTACATATATGTGCAGGAATTGTATGGCCTGTACACATATACATATTGGTGATCATTTCACACATCCCACTTTGGGTTTTAAGATAGATACTGCTTTTTATGCAGATTGTCGAACAAAAAATGTTGTCTGTTTTTGCTATTGTACTACCTGCTTCTCATTTTACATAGGGAAAATGAACAGGGTGTTTAAGGATAGAATACTTGAACACCTTAGGGATATCAGGAATGTTAAAGAAACCAGCGCTCTGTCACTACATGTAGCTAAAGAGGGTAAAGAATCTTAATTTGGCTTTATGGTACTAGAGATTCTGCATATTACCAAGAGAGGAGGAGACATAAATAATATAATAGAATCTAGTGAACAGAAATGGATTTTGCACTTTCAAGCTGATAAACCTCCTGGTTTAAACAACAGAGTTTCCCTGAAACCCTTCCTTAAAGCACGGCCATTAAAGCATTGATCTCTCTTTTAATATTTTATCATGTATATTTCAATAGTCCATCTTTTATTATTTTTTGCTATTGTATTTATCAGTTTTAAGCACATATTGTTCATTCAGTCTGTTTTATTCAATTTTTTAATGCTCTATATATTCTACATACATGCCCCTCAGGACAGCCTCTATCTCATTTCTAGTCTTACCTCTACCCCCTTAACTCTAATGTGAAGCCTGTTTCTCTCTGCTCTTTCCCCTGCTTTACAAGTTACTTCCCATTTCATTTCTGTCTCACTCCTTACTCTTATATTTCCACTATATTCTCTCTTTACAAACTAACTGGTGTCTCAGCTCCTTAGCTGGACTGATTGCCTACGCTCCCTCTCCTCTGTCTGTTTCTGCCCCGCTTCCCCTCCCTACCCCTTATCCCACCCACCCCACGCACTCCTACTCTTATACCTCACAGTCCACACCCCCTTCTTAACTCACCTATCAGGTACTACTTCCCCAGTGGTGACTCTTCCCTCATAATTATTTCCTAATCCCTCCCCACCCTACATATCTCACTTCCCTCTACTACCGAGACCTATCCTATAACACTTACCTCCTAGCCTCCTCATCCTACAAATATACCTACCCCACCCTTTAGCACTATTAACTCTTCCCATCCTCCTCTAACCATGTCTCTAACAACTACCACTTCTACTTCTAAAACCTTTATAACAAAAAACATCTTAACTAAACTAGCAGCCCTGATATTTATCTCTCTAGTACTCACACTACCTTACCTTTTGACTTCCTATGAAATAAAACATAATTACCACCTTACAACCTCTTCCAAACAAACTGCCTCTGAACTCCTATCCCTAAACTGTATTCACTCTAATATTACATCTACCTCCTGCTATCTTCTAGCGAAATATCATAGACTATCCCACTCCAAATGTAATAATCCTATGTCAAGGAAACAAAAAGACAAACTTAACCTAACTATTAAACCACACTCAGTACGCAAGTCTACTACCCTGACAGATGGTGATATACACCCAAACCCTGGTCCCTCAAAGATCTCTACCAAAGGCACCACAATAATTTCTAACTCACCCCTTCCACTACCAATCTCTAAATCTAACACTTTACTCTTAGGACACCTAAATATTCAAGTGTCAGCAACAAAATTACTCAACTTCACTCTCTTCTGCAATGTCACTCTTTTGACATCCTCTGTTTAACAGAAACCTGGTTAAAACCCCACACTAAGGATACTGAAATCATTCCCCCTGGTTACAACATCTTACGATTAGACCGCAATACTGTAAAGGAGGAGGAGTAGCTCTCATTTTAAAACCGAACTTAATATATCCACAATTCCCTATGACCCCCCTGAAAACACCAACACTGAACTCCTTTTAACTAAACTACAACTTAACCCTAATAAAGCCATCTACATTATCTGTACCTACCTTCCACCTGGCAATAACTCCAATAACATACAAAGTATTCTTAGTTGGGCTTCAACTAACCACCCACAAGAAACTATAATACTTGGAGACTTTAACCTTGATTGGTTCTCAGTAAATTCTAACAACCCAGCCTCCCATATTAATCTCCATGGCTTTACACAAACTATAAACACCCCTACTAGAACTAATAAACCTAACAACAAAGAAAGTATACTTGATTGGATCCTGGTAAACAAACCCCAACTTAATTACCTAGCAGGGACCCTGCCTGATGATATCAGTGACCATAACTTAACCTATATCATAAGGCAAAAGTATATAACTACAAATACCCCTTCAATTAGGACCATACGAAGCAAGAAATATTTTAACCTCACTCTATTTAAATCTGAGCTAAATGCGACTGGAATCCACTAAAAACTCTTCCCCTTAATGAAGCAGTTCAATACTTTAATAACAAATTCTTAACAATCTTAGATTGCCATGCTCCAAAACGAACTATCAGAATAAAACCTAAACCAGCCCCCTGGCTGTCTAAAGACACAAGACAGAAAGTATTACTCAGAAACAAACTCTGGCTAAAATGGAGAACAAGTAAACTACCCTCAGATCATCAAACCTTTAGACACCTAAGAAACATTACCAAAAAAGCTATTCTGTCTGATAAAAAACACTACTATTGTAACCTACAGCAATCTAATCATAACAATCCCCAAAAATTCTGGGCAACATTGAACAAACTTCTTCACCCTGGACAAACTTCCACTCCCTCCCCCTTGGGATCACAAAAAATTTCTTCCCTTGAAACTGCCAATGCTTTCAACTCCTTTTTCACTGATACTATCAACTCACTAGCCTCTCACCTTTCTTCAGACAACTCTAATGTTCCTCAACTTGCCTCTACTAGTTTACCAAGCTTTATTATACAGCCCATCTCTACCACCTTCATCCTAAAATGTATTCAAAAGCTTAAGCCATGTACTCCATCAGCTGACCAACTTCCATCTGAATTTCTTCAAAAAGCAGCCACCGAAATAGCCTATCCCATATCTATTCTCATTAACAGAACCATTAAAGAAGGAAGCATCCCTGATATCTGGAAAATCTCACATATTATACCCTTACATAAGGGAGGAAACTCTACAGAATACTCTAATTATAGACCCATTGCCCTCCTCTCTCCACTAGCAAAAATCATGGAAAAATGCATTCACCACCAACTAATGTCCCACTTAACTAAACATAACATACTATCTCATTGTCAACATGGTTTCAGACCTTTTCATAGCACTACTACTGCTCTCCTTTCCTTCACTGACTTCATTAACAAAAACCGCAATAATAATACCCTATCTTCAGCACTGTTCATTGACCTATCAAAAGCTTTTGACATGGTCAATCACCCTCTCCTCCTAAAAATCTTGGAATCACTTGCTATGGAACCGAATACCATCCAGTGGTTCTCCTCCTATCTTTTCAACAGGAAACAAGCTGTCCTCTGGGAGAATAAACTTTCCTCTCTTCTCGATCTCTCGGTGTACCACAAGGCTCAATTCTTGGACCCTTCTTTTCTCCCTATTCATAAATGACTTACAAGTAGTTATTCCCCAAGCCACATGCATACAATATGCAGATGACTCCACACTCATCTGCTCTGCAAAAACCATCCCAGAGCTCCAAACTATTACTCAAAAGGTATTGCATTCTGTTGAAGCATGGTTTTTAAAACGCTGCCTACTTCTTAATGCCAAAAAAACAAAACTCCTCCTTTTCAAACCCACTACCAGATCCCCCCCTCTGGACTTCTCTATCTCTTCTATCAACAATACTCTCATATCACCTGACACTTCTACCAAACTGCTAGGCGTGATGATTGACAACAATCTTACCTTTGATTATCACATAAACAACACTATAAAAACTGTACATAGAAAGCTGGGCTCCCTCTATAGAATTAAAACATTCTTATCCCCAGCAGCCAAAGCTACTATGGCACACTCTCATCTCATTTCCACTCTTCTCTATGCCTCACCAATTTACACTAACCTAAAGAAAACCAATCTTTCTAAATTAACCACTACAATAGTATAGCAAGATTTGTTACTGGTAATCAATTCAGAACTCACCACTGCCTGAACCTACAACAACTGCACTGGCTTGAATTACAAAACATGTTGCTTCTTTCTCAACTTCCCATAATCCACAGATCTTTTTATCAGCCAAACAACACTCCTTCTTTTTCTAACCTCCTCACCCCTTATTCTAACCTGAACTCACTTCGCTCCTCTAACAAACTCCTAGTTACTGCTACCAAATCCAATAACCTTGCAGGTGACTCCCTGTTCTCTAACTCTATTGGTAAACACTGGACCCTATTGCCCACTGAACTGACTTCTATTGTATCTCCTGTCCTTTTCAAACAAAAACTTAGACTCTACCTTACAAAACACTGGCTATGCCCCTGCCTCAACCCAGACTGAACCTATGTATTCGACTACCCCCTCTACCCCTTCATCTCTGTGATCTCTCCCACCCTCTGTTTTTACTTCCTCACTATTCTATTACTTACCCCTCCTCTTTCCTTCTCCTTCCTGATTATATTTCTTAGTTTACTGTAGGTTTCAAGAAATATCTAATCCAATCTAATCTATTCTAATCTATTTACATAGTTGTCTTTAAATACCCTTATCTATTTCTCTTGATGTTTGATTTTGCTATATAAGTTATGTCTGTGTTCTGCTTCCAAGAACGATGAGTACACTATTGTATAACTGTTTATTCTGTCTATAGTAAGTTTGATTTTTTGTATAATATTTTCCTGATACAGTATAATTTTTATACTGCTCTTTATTGTATCATATGTAATAGTTACTATGTCTATGTGGAGCTTTTCTCCCCGGGCCTCTGCTGAAAATGGAAATATATCCAGTCAGACTAGCCCGGTTAACAAATGTAAAATAAAAAATAAATAAATAAATAAAAATAAATACAGATGTATTTTATCACATGGCTTTTAGCTAGGATGCACATTTTATCTGATTTTTGATTGGATGTTTTAGTGTTTAAAAATGTAACTGCTATTCTATCTTTGTTGGTCTGATGAAGCGGATGTTATTCCGAGAAAGCGCTTACCTACTACAATAAAGGACATATTGATCTTCACTGCTGTGTGGAACCAGATTATTTTTCTTTTTCTTGTATTCTCTGGTTTTTGCATCTGATTCCTTATTTGGTTCAAGGACTGTTTTCATCTGATATATTTTCTTTATCTTTGAACCAAGCATGGCAGGAAATGAAATGGATCGTTTGGACAACTTTGTACCTTCGATGGATTTGCCATCTAATAGGAGGAACAACTATCGTTTGCCTACTTTATTGGACTTTCAAACTAATCCATTACTTAATGGAACTTATATGCAGACAACATCACTGACTCCAGGAAATCCTGATTTATCTGCAGCTTTCAGAGATGACTATCGCAATCTGGAGAATAAACTTTATAAGTTTAAGCGCTTGCACTGGCAGCGCTTTCATCTTGAGGCTTCACTGAGTCTTAATATAGCACCAAGGGGACTTAGGGTTCTCACCATGTCCAGTTATGGGCAAGCTTATTCTGAGCTACTTAGGTGCTGGCAGTTACTTAACCTTGAGTGCAGTGTTAAATATATGCAGCTCCTTATCGAATTTTTTAGACCAGAGGAGCTAAAACTATCTAATGAAATCACTGAGTTGCAAGACATAATTAACAATACCTATTCAGATGAACTTGTTGGTGATAGAATGGATGTGTTGTTTGAAAATATTACTGGATATGACAAGAGACTTTCTGCTACCAAAAACAAAAAATTGCAAAGGGATTTGAAGGATTTTAAAGAAGGTAATGTCTTCTCTTGGGTAAATGAAAGGATATAACAGGAAATGGGCAGAGCTCTGTAAGACCCAGAACTACATTGCATTCAACTGTTTCAGATGAACAAGCAGCATATGCAAATGCTGTTAAAACTACCACTTCTACAGAACCCACAGAACTTTTACCCAATGTTCCTATTGTTCCTGTAAGTGAGAGAATTGTTTCAGAAGTCAACCTAAATACTTCTGTAGCTGCTGTAAGCAGCCACTCTGAAGCTAGCACAAGCACTGCAGCTGTTAGACCTAAAACAAGCATGGCTTCCAGTGTGAGTCTGAATTCCACAGAGCAGGCCTCTGTACTATCAGGCTGCAACCGTGGACATTTTTTATTGAAAGAACCTCTGCCTATAAGAGGCAGATCGAGGAATCGCCTGCAAAATCAGCGTACACAACGACTACACAGCCAGGAGGATGAAATAAGGTCAGGAAAGAGATACAAACAAGCTTAGTTCACAATATCTCTACTTTAACTTTAACTGACTCACAATTATCTGTGTTAAACAGAGGTTTAACCTTTGTTCTGGCTCAAAGAATGGACATAACAGAGGTAATTAAAGACCTACACCTTTTTGGCAGAACTCTTACACTTAAAGCTATGTTTGGTAATTCTAATAATGCTGATTGTATATTTAGAAAGCCCAGCACTTACATACCACCTAGTAATTCTACTATAGATCTGTTCATTGACCTTTGTGAAAAACAACTTAGAGAGAAGTCTCTAGATAAGTAAACTAATAATTTTTGTAATTTATCAGCTGCAGAATTACAAGCTCTAGTTGAATTGAAAGAACTAAATAGTATAGAAATATGTCCAGCTGATAAAGGAGGTGGTATTGTTGTTATAGACAAGGACAAATATATAGAATCTATGTTAAGTCATCTCAGTGACGTTGATACATATGCCATTTTACCTATGCATACTCTCATTAGTGTAATAGAAAAAGTACAGTTTTTGATCTTTGATTTATTAATAACAGGCATGATTTCTGAGCAACTGTTTGAGTATTTCAAGGTAGAACATCCAACAGTCCCTTTCGTATATGGTCTACCCAAAATACATAAGAATCCCTTAACTCCGCCTATGCTCCCTATAGTTTCAGGCTGAGGTTGGGTAACTGAGCCACTTTCTATTTTCATAGAAAAGACTTTGCATGCTGCCTTGGCTAATTGTAGCACTGTTTTAAAGGATACCAAGAGTTTTTTAAATGAGCTATCTAAACAAAATGAAATTATCTGAGGACAATGTTTATTTGTAACTCTGGATATTGAATCATTGTTCACTGTTATACCCAATGAATGGGGAATTGACAATGTCAGAGAATTGCTGTGTGAGAGAAACACCCCTGATACTAAGGTGACACTTATTTGCACACTTTTGGAAATCATCCTAGAAAACAATGTGTTTATTTTTAATGATGTTTATTATGCACAAAAAGTTGGAATAGCTATGGGCACAGCTTGTGCTAATAGCTACGCCAACCTATCGCTAGCTAATTGGGAAGCTAAACATGTACCTTTGAATAATGAATTTCAGGTTAACATCAAATGGTATAAACGTTTTGTGGATGATATTTTTTTGTTGTGGCATGGCTCAGAGCAGCGGCTACAAGAGTTTCTTTTATACTTAAATCAGTTGAATACTTTTTTGAGATTTACCTATGAATATTCTGATAAAGAAGTAGAGTTTTTGGATGTTAAAGTTACTAAAATAATTTATCCACTGTGTCTACTACTTTGTATAAGAAAACTGTTAGAAAGAATAATGTTGTACACTATGGCAGCATGCATCCTAATCATATGAAATTCAATGTGTTGAAAGGACAGATATTTCGAACTATGAGAGTTTTTAATGATGATGATAGTCTCACTGTTGCATTACAAACACTTAAACAATAATTTTTAGAAAGAGGCTATAGTAGTAAACTTATTGATTCTCAAATAGCAGAAGAATGGCAGCATAGATCAGGTAAGTGCCAGCCATACCCCCCCCCCCCCACTAGTATTAACAACAGGGATAATATTGACAATACTTTCTCAAGTGATGTTTCCACTGATACGTCTAGGAATAAACTAAGGATGCCATTGACCTTTGCCAGTAATGTGCATGTAGCATGTGATATTGTTAAAAAGAACTGGGATATTCTGTCTACTGTACATGAGTTGAATGGGGTCATTGGCACACAGCCAGATTTTGCTTTAGAAATAATAGATCAGTTAAGAGTCAGCTCTGTTATCGATCCTTTAATACTAAATCAACTATAATATCTGATAGACTTGGTACATATATGTGTAGGAATTGTATGGCCTGTACACATATACATATTGGTAATCATTTCACACATCCCACTTTGGGTTTTAAGATAGATATTGCTTTTTATGCAGATTGTTGAACAAAAAATGTTGTCTATTTTTGCTATTGTACTACCTGCTTCTCATTTTACATAGGGAAAATGAACAGGGTGTTTAAGGATAGAATACTTGAACACCTTAGGGATATCAGGAATGTTAAAGAAACCAGCGCACTATCACTACATGTAGCTAAAGAGGGTAAAGAACATAAATTTAGCTTTATGGTACTAGAGATTCTGCATAGTACCAAGAGATGAGGAGACATAAATAATAGAACAGAATCTAGTGAACAGAAATGGATTTTGCGCTTTCAAGCTGATAAACCTCCTGGTTTAAACAACAGAGTTTCCCTGAAACACTTCCTTAAAACACGGCCATTAAAGCATTGATCTCTCTTTTAATATTTTATCATGTATATTTCAATAGTCCATCTTTTATTATTTTTTACTATTGTATTTATCAGTTTTAAGTACATATTGTTCATTTAGTCTGTTTTATTCAATTTTTTAATTCTCTATATATTCTACAGATGTATTTTATCACATGGCTTTTAGCTATAATGCACATTTTATCTGATTTTTGATTGGATGCTTTAGTGTTTAAAAATGTAACTGCTATTCTATCTTTGTTGGTCTGATGAAGCAGATGTTATTCCGAGAAAGTGCTTACCTACTACAATAAAGGACATATTGATCTTCACTGCTGTGTGGAACCAGATTATTTTTCTTTTTCTAGTATAGTTTACAGGTAAAGCCTGCAAAGATGAGTGCAAGTCTCCAACAAATGTAATGAGCTTCTGAAAATACTGTAAGCCTGTCTTTTATTACAAATACTGTGGTGTGCATTTCAATACCCAAGGCTTATACGTTATCTAGTTATGTAAATATTCTCTGCATGGCAACAACAAAAAGGCTTTCAATGATGGTAATTCTTTAACAGTATGCTTATTAAAGCTTACTTGCACCTTACAATCTCCAATAAGCATACCTGATGGTCATTAAAGCATTGCTACTTAAACACAGAGCAACAGGGCACTGCAACAGCATGCCTTTTCTGAATAATTAGAAGCATAAATCAGCAGTATAAAAATATGACAGAAAACCAGAACATTTTGCAAAATCAAGGACAGATGAAAAGCCACTGTCGTACTTGAGTCTACCTTGGATGGGGGAATACTCTGCACACTTACACTGCATAACTGCTCCTTGCCTTGCTTGGACACATCCAGAGTCACTACATGGGGGAGTGGGGTGCAACAAGTATGTCACAATTTGAAATGTCTCTGGCTGACAGTGATGGCTCTGACATTCATACCTCTCAACCACAGAGTAAGAAATATGGACAAAGCCATACATAGAAGTGGGACACAGGCCCAAAAATAAGGACAATTTTTAAATATTGCTCTTATAAACTTAGAAAGATAATAGAATAGTAGTAAGTCTTGCATTAGTATGAATTTTCTGAAGGGTATGAAGTCTGAAACTCAAATGTCTGCCAATATTTTCTAACTTCAATCTTTAATGATTTACCACGAATTTGCCAAAAATAACACAATTTTATGAAAAATGGACCAAAAATGTGATGCAAAAATATAAAATTGCCACACAATACAGGTGGGTACCTGTCAAAGAAGGGACACCTTTTTAATATTAGTACTGTTAACTAGAGCAGCTGACAAAATAAGAGAATCTACATGCTTTTCTGAAATAAAAGTAATCTATAACTCTGATCATTACAATTGTTTATAATTGTAAACCCTCCACGTTTTCTTCCAAAACTGCTATTTTGTGGAGGGATTATTAGAGGGAGAGCAACATTTTGAGCCAAAACTGGGGACAGTTGAGAGGTTTGGATATTCCTAATTCTATAAAGCAATTTATTTGCACTTACCTCTCAACCTCTTAATGCAGGAAATCTGGACAAGGCCAAATATATTGGGGGAACATACAAACAATACTAAAAATTACTCTTGTATAAACTTAAGACAGTTGATAGAATAAGATGTCTTGCTTTAGAATGCATTTTTATGAAGGTTATGACATCTGAAACTCAATGTCTGTCATTATTTAGTGACTTCATTCCTAAATGACTTGCCAGAAAACCACAAATTTTATGAGGAACAAACCAAAAATAAGAAGCAAAAATGTATTCATTCTGCAAAACCTGGAAAGTTGAGAGGTATAGTTCAGCCGAGGCTGTCTTTGAGTTTGCTGCCCTTCCCCCTCACAAAAATCATGGTTGAATGGAGCCTCCCCCTGCAGCCATTCCAATGTCCCATTCCTTGGTTATTTTGTCTCATTTACCAAAAACACTGTAATGTGCATACTGCTTTACTTCTGCAATTATTTGGATTTGAAAGTTTTATTTTGCATTTTATAGCACAAACACTAATAGATATCTGCTAAACAAAGCAATGCAGTCTCACAATGACAATAGACTTAGCATTAAAACTTCTCTGCCCTTGAAACTCACATTCATTGAAACAGCATTGAAATCCATATTCAAAGAAAATACATTTGCCAGTGGCAGATAAAGATAAACTTTGGGCTGTTTTCAAATCATAGGCCCCTTGCACACGAAACATACACATGCTCGATTGTATTAAATTATATTCCTTGTACAATACAGTATAGTTGTTAGAGGGCATTTTAAATTTATTGCTTTGAACATTTTTTCTAGTAAATGAAACAAAATGCATGCACCAATAATGACAAAACTGCCCAATTCAGAACATTTTTCCAGTAAACAATGAAACAAAATGCATGCACTAATAATGACAAAACTGCCCAATTCTGAACATTTCCATCATAAAAGTCTATTCAAACTACTACAGTCCACCAGTATCAGTACATATGCACAATCTCTGAGGAAGAAAAAGTCATCTAAATAATTCCACATTAAAGAAATCTGTAACTAATGAAGAGGTTGATGCTAGCAAACAACTTTATATTTCATTGTTTCATCTACAAATAAAGTACCGATTGCCCTTGAGGAATAAATTGCCTATGTTGCATTAAAAGGATAAGCTAGTAATATTGCAATAGGGAATGGATGGTAAACTGATAACAGGTTCATAGTTATTAGGTATCTTCGCCAAAAAAGACTGCAGCATCCATCCCCTTTACAACACAGTATAATATCAGCAAGGCATCTACCTACTGTGGTAGTAGAACCCACAGCCTTCTGCACCAAAAGCAAGTTCACTACCTGCTGTGCTAGTAACAATGCAAGCAGACTCACCATTAGCAGCACTAAACTTTTGTTCCCCTGCAGCTCTCAGCTTCTTGCAAAATCTACTTGACACTCAGCTGTATCTCTGAACTTTGCAGCACAAGAAATCTGGAAAAAGTCAAAATGTATTGGGGGGAACAAAAGCCCATAAACCAGGGACACATTTTAAACATTGCTTGTATAATGTTGGAATGTTGCTAGAATAAAATGCTGTGTTACCACCATGCATTTTATTGCCAAGTATTGAACCCAGGACCCTGTGCAAAACAGTCAGAACAACATACCACTATGCCAAATCATCTGCTCTGTGAAGCAGAGGAAGACTGAAATGTAAATGGCTATCATTTAGTGAATTCAGTTCTCACCATAGCGGTCAACCTCTTAGCACAAAACACCTGAGCAAAGCCAATAATGGGGGAATACAGCCCCCAAACATATTCATTGAATTCAGTTCTCACCATAGCTCTCAACCTCTTAGCAAAAACACGTTGACAAAGCCAGTAATGGGGGAATATAGCCCCCAAACATATTCAGTGAATTCAGTTCTCACCATAGCTCTCAACCTTAGCACAAAAACCTTGGACAAAGCCAATAATGGGGGAATACAGTCCAAAAACTAGGGACAAATTTCAAATATCCAAGTTATAAACTTAGAAAATTGCTAGAATAAAAGGTTTTGTGTTACCATGTACTTTCTGAAGAATATGAAGTCTGAAAGTCAAATGCCCGTTATTTTTATTTATTTAACATTTGTTAACCAAGAAAGTCTGACTTGGAACAAAAGCCAATTTTCAGCAGAGGCCCAGGTAAAACCACTCCAGACATATGTCTTTGCAAGATGGGAAAACATGCAGACTCCACATAGAAGACACCCCAGCCAAGAATCAAACTAGAGAGCATGTAGCTGTCAGGCAACAATGCTACTAATGCAGCACTACACTACTGACTGTGTAAGAAAACAAAAATAGAGAAATCACAGATTTTATGAGGAACAGAACAGAACAAAACAAAAATCTGCAAACATTTTACAAATGGTGGTGGGTAGGAAATTCAGGCCCTTGCCACCTCCACCCACAGTACAGGGTTCAAGCCTCAAGTATTCTCTACCCATCACCATATGTTCTCTCTAGCCAGCAGTATATAGCAACTGGGGCATTTCACACACACACGTGTGTAGCACCATTCTCTTATTGTAAATAAAAGTAACACAGAATCCTACTCATTTAAATGAGGTATAACAATGAAGAATTTTATAAAGCTTAATATGAGAAATAGTAAAACACAAGAAGTCAGTAAAAGATGCTGTCAAACTAGATTTTCAGTTTGTCATGGCTCATGTTTGTCATAAAGTTATGTATAGGCTGGAATGAGGGACAAAATCCCCAGACACAAATGATACACTAGTGAATGCCACTTACAAAAAATAGCTGGTCATCATTAAATTTGTTAACGTTTTCAGTGACTCATTCAATATGCTGGGTTTTGTAAGTCCATTACTATGGTTCCCAGTGCACATCAGTATGTACCTAAATGTGAGGGTGCAAATGGCAAAATAACTGAGTTCAGGTGTTCTTTTTGTTGACGTCAAATATACTTGTTCAAAAATGAATATAGCACCAAAGTAAAATATTAAAACAGCCTTTAAATTCCTTCTCTTAACCTAAATGATTATGTTCTGCAATGGCACACTGGGAGGGAGTGATCACCCCCCACACACACACACACATATTGTAATTTCATCTAATGTGTTTAGAACACAGCAGGATTGTAACTTATACTGAAGTCCTACAGACGCTGCCTTTCAACAATCATCAAGTGAAGCTACAGAGTATAGAAATGCAAACATCTGCACTGAAATACAGTTCTGGAACAGCATTGATAATGTCTGCAGATAATGACCTCTGATATCATGGACAGAATGTTATGATGTCATTGAGAAACAGTACTGTGGTTAGCTATGCCTATACTAATCAACCATAACATCACAAAATCTGTAAAAAATATTACAGCCTAGTGCCACCATTGGGCAACCATACCTATCAATATGTATAAACTGTTGTCATTGTGTGGCAGGTCTGGTGCTGCAAAAGAGTGGTCTCTCTGATGTCTCTCATAGAACAAAAGCCCTCATTTAAGGCAGCTTAAAGTTTCTTGGCCTAAAACTCAGTATCACTGAAATCAGATGATTAGCAACACTTTACAGAGACACTGACACATCTCCTATGGAGACAAATCGAGCACTTGTCCGTTGCTGCATTTCTTGTCTCAGAGTAATCTCTGTCACTAAAAGCCTCCCCCCACACACACACACACACACACACACACACACACACACACACATACACACACACACACACACACACACGCACACACACACACACCTACCTGTTTAAATGTGTCCAGACCCGGAATCCATGAAGCAGCAGTACAATTCAAGTCCCAAACCCTCCATGAAGCAGCAATTAGCCCGCTCAAAATCCATGCAGTAAAATTCAAGTCCCAAGCCTGTGATGAACGTAATCCCCCACGAGAGCTTAAAACTCACCTCACCTCTTTCCTGATTAGTCCTGTCTGCAGATGAAGCAGTCCAGAGCTCCTCTGTTCTGTGCGGTCGTCACCGCACAGATTCCTGGGCATCTGCGAGGCAGAAATGCCTTCCCTGTATCCAGACTGCTGACTCAGGCAGTCTGAGTTCGCACAGATTCCTGGGCATCAGCAGGGCATTCTGAGTGCATCCGCACATGCGTGGAGTTCCGGGACTCATGAAAATAAAATATTTTGTTTTCTTAATTTTTTGTTTCACGGTTTGTTTTCTTTTTGTTTCTAGGTTGGAGGGCTGCAGTCCTGCAGTCCTATAGCACGAGTCGCCCCTGTCATCCACTATGATACCTAATAGTTTACTATTAGAAGCGACTTCTGTGGTTGTATGTTCAAAACAGAGGACTTTAAATTTTGATTTTCATGAGAGCAGGATTTGAGGAAAAAAGTAGAAGTTTGGTCTTTTTTGGATTGAGCATTAGTTGTGAGTTACAAAGCACTGTTTCAGTGGCTGTTAACGCTTCCTGAGTAATTTTGTTGGAGGAGTACCATGCTGTCATATGTGCAAATGAGAGTGGAATCATCTGTGTATTGTATTAGGGTGGCCTGTTGTGTGAAAATATAAAGGGTGTTGGGAAAAATGTTAAAGTGGTGTCAGGAAGGTAAGAAGAGAGCATGGAGTACCATTTTACTGACTGATAGCTATTGGACAGGTAGCTTTTGAACCACAGAAGGGTGGGCTGACAGAGACCTAATATGGACAATTGAAGTAGAAATTTGCTGTGACAAAATGGCTTGAGACAAGTCTAGAAATAAGGAAGAGGCCAGTTTGCCATCATCTCTAACTTTATTGCCATTATATAGGTTAGAAAGGTATTGCTAGTACTAAGGGAAGGATGGAAGCTATATTGTGTAGGGGATAGCAGTTCTTCCTGTAGAAGATAGTCTAGCAATTTTTCTGAATACATTTTTCAAATATTTTGGTGAGGGAAGATAAGATTGTTATAAGTCTAAAGTTATTAATGTCTGTTGAATTGTCCTCCTTTGTGCAGCGGGATAATGTGTGACTTTTTCTGGATTGAAGGAATGTAGGATTCCCAGACTGACCTATTTATAAGGATTGAGACGGGATAGGCGATGTTATTTTTAGGCTCTCGCCTTTCGGCCCCAGAACCTACACCGAAGCTCCAAAGGGGGTGGTGTCTCCATATTCATAAAGGATGTGCATACCTCCAGACTGGTAGACCAACATAATGCATCAAAGATACTTCAGGTGTAGCTAACATTGGGTAAGACAGTGATTCAGGTTGCAGCCTGCTATAGGTCTCCAACCATGTCCCAAGACTCACACTCCATGTTCCTAATCACCTTGGAGAATATTAGGGTCCAACCTAATACTCTATTACTAGGCAACCCGAATTACATGTCCATTAACTACTCATGTACCAATACACTTGCCCAATGTTTCCTGGAGTTCATTAATTCCAGTACCCTGGACCAGCTCATTCTTGCCCCCACTAGAGGTACCAACATCCTTGACCTGGTCATTACTAACATGGGTGACCGTTGCTCTACACCAATAGTCAACTCATCTCTGGTTAGATCTGACCACAAACTAATCACCTTGGAAAGCCACATCCCTTCCACACCCCCCCCCCAGCAAAGGTAACCACCATGAAGAACTTCTCCAAAGCTAACTTTGGTATCCTAAAAACAGAGGTGACTAACTTCACGGCACCCATGCAAATGGAGAATAGTTGCATGACTGCAGAATTATACACCAATGCACTGTACGAACATGTACACAAATGCATGGATCTTGCCAGACCCAATAGAACCAAGACACTCTCCTCCAAAAAAAGGAAGCCAATCTGGTGGTCCCCTGTCATAAACAAACTCTTCAACAGAAGGAGGAAACTGATGCGGAATAAGGTGAAGTCCCAAGACTGGAAAAACTCCCTTATCTGCCTCAACAAAAAATCTAGATCTTTCATCAAATCCTCTAAAGCTAGGTATGAAAACAGAATTGCAGCAGATAGTAAAGACAACCACAAGGCCTTCTATAGTTATGTAAATAATCTCCATGGCAATACCCAGATTTGCTCTGAGCTACTGCACAATGGTACCTCCTATACCGAGCCAACATATATTGTCAGTATACTGTCCAACAGGTTAAGTGCCAACTTTACCCCCCTCCCCCCAAGGGACCAATCACAATACCAGTAGATTACCAGGCACCCAGTATTACTGCTGCATAGGTTAAAACAGCACTGCCCAAGGCCAAGAATACAGCTTCTATGGGACCTGACAATATCCCTGGTTGTGTTCTACATGAACTACAGAGTGAACTGGCACCTCACCTGTGTGCTCTGTTCAATCACAGCCTCACCTCAGGCTTTGTCCCCACCAAATGGCACACTGCTACAGTTATCCCTCTCCACAAAGGAGGAGTGACTACAGACCCTGGGAACTATTGCCTCATTAGCCTGATGAGTCTGATATGCAAAGCTATGGAATGCATCATCATGGACCTAATAAACAAGGATATAGGGAATCTCCAAACTCTGGATCCCACACAGTTTGGTTTTATGAAGGGTAGATCATGCCTGCTCAACTTGGTCGACTTCTTTGAGTCAGTCACCAGATCTGTGGATGAAGGCAAGGTGGTTCATACAGCCTACCTTGATCTGGCCAAGGCTTTTGATACCATTCCCCACTCAGGAATCATAGGAAAACTAACTAAGCTTGGCATCAACTCCTATATCACTAGGGGGGTTGCAAACTGGCTCACAGATAGAACCCACAGATTGAAAGTAGCTGACTCCAAGTCAGTCTGCCAAATAGTCATGAGTGAAGTCCCACAGAGTTTGGTCCTGGGTCCTCTCCTGTTTGGTATCTACTTCTCTGAAGTCCAGGCCAACATGAAGGGACTCTGGCTGACAAAGTTCATAGACAATTGCAAGTTGAAAGCTATTATTAACTCCCCAAGTGATGTTGATATCCTACAGAATAGCCTCATTTTGACCAACGACTGGTGTCAGAACCATGGCCTTAGGCTCAATGCCAAAAAATGCATTGTCATCCCCTTTCGTAAAAACCTAGTTCCCATGAATTACCACATTGATTGTAGTCCACTGAACACAGAAGATGTTATAAGAGATCTGGGAACACAGGTTGACAGCAACCTCTCTTTTGATCACCACATTGCCACTGTGGTCAGAAAGTCCTATGTAGCACATCTCATTAATAAGGGGTTTGCATCCAGGAAGAATGAGGTCATTGTCTCCCTCTACTCTTCCCTCATTAGGCCAATCATTGAGTACATGCTTCATTTGGCATGTACCTCACTAGACACCTGCAACAACTGGATAGGCTGCAAAAGTACCTCACAAAGAGGATCCTAGACTTTAAACACTTGTCCTATATGGACAGACTCAAAAAACTCCAACTATTCTCTATCTCATATCACCTACTTACAGGCGATCTCTGCTTGACTTAGAAAGCCATGTCTGACCCAGCTCTGTTAGAAAAGCTACATCTAAAGAAATCCCAATCCCTCTGCACCACATGCTCCAGAGACCTCAACCTCATTACCACAATTAACAGAACATGCTGGAGGGACAGGTTCATAACCCAGAGACTGTCCATGCTACAGAACAGACTTCCCATACATGTCAAACAGAGCACCTCACTGACCCTCTTCAAGAGAAATCTTGATGAGTGGATCGGAAACAGAAAACTCACCCTGGGGATAACACCAGTGGCTCTACCCGACAGAGGCACTGGGAACTAAGGCTGGGTGGCACTATGCCAGGGTAATCCTATGGCTAGGCTTGTAAAAGCCCCAGGGCCATTAGCTTAGTACACACCTATGAACCTATGAACCTATGAAGGTCATCAGCTGAAGAAGAGCATGGTTTAAATTTGTTTAAGAGTAGATTTATATAGGATGTGGGCACAGGTTTGACAGTGAAAGTAAATGCTTTGATATAGATTCATAGGTCCATAGGTTCAAAGGTGTTTACTAGGCTAATGACCACAAGGGCCTTTTTAAGCCTAACCATGCATCCCAAATCTCTGACAAGTTTTGATACCTTTGATAAGTGTAAGCATGGCCCTGGGAGAGGAACCATTTACAGGTTGCCTGTGTCCATTAGAGAGATAGGCGCCAAACCAGGGATGAATTTCCAGTTTCCCATCCAATTGTCCAAGTTGCAATTGAATTGGGTTAGGGAGGAACTCTGCTTCACATTAATGGGGAGCCTGTTTCATAGATGCAATAGTCTCTGGGATACATACATATCTCTACAGTAGGTTCTATTTATATCACAGGCAAGGTTTCAGTCTTTAGAATGAGTAATTCTGGTGCTGTTTGTTTTGTGGATATGCAGGAGGTCCATCAGAGAGGGGTCTGACAATGCCCTGTATGCCAGGCATAGATCTGCCCTCAAAAGCCTGTAGAAGACATAATACAGAGATAGGGCCTTGAGACGGTCTGCAGAGGACATTTTACTTATGCCCTGTATTTTTTAGTGAAGAACTTCTGTGGACATTCCAATTGTTGGATATGCCTGGTTAGGTACATACCAAAGGGGATATTGTACTCAATGATAGGGCTGATGAATGCCTAATACAGTGGAATAATGACTTCCTTGGACTTAGATGCCTGTGTTGTCAATATGATAGCTACCAGGGATGAATGACTTCCCAAGAGTACTATTATGCATTTCTTGGCATTTAGTTTTAGTCCATGGCTTTGCCACCAGTTGTTTGTCTGTATCAGCCTCTCCTGGAGAACATTTGTGTCAGTTTGAGATTCAATGGCAGCTCCTAATTTGCAATTATCTGCAAATTTAGTCAGCCAGAGACCACTGACATTGGCCTTGACTTCTGAGAAGTAAATGCCGAAAAGGAGTGGTCCAAGGACTGATTCCTGAGGGACTCCACTTGTGACTGGCCTCTTTGTAGAGGTGGACTCCTCAATTCTAACTTCCTGGGTCCTGTTTGTGAGCCAGTTGGCTATTCACTGGCTGACATATGGGTTTGTATCTAACCTCTTGAGTTTGTCAACAACGCCCAAGTGGGGTATTGTGTCAAATGCCTTGGCCAGGTCAAGGTAGGCAGTGTGAACGATTTTTCCCCATCATTGCAAAGAAGTTCACCAGGTTAAGTAGGCATGACTTGGCCTTGACCAAACCAAACAGGGTTGGGTCCAGTCTCTGGATGTTTACTATATCTCTGTTGATCATCTCCATGATAATTCTTTCCATGGCTTTACATCTAAGACTAGTGAGACTTATGGATCTGTAGTTTCCAGGGTCTGTAGATGGCCCATTTTTGTACAGAGGGGTGGTTGTTGCCTTTCTCCATTCATGAGACACAAACCCTGTTTGGAGGCTACAGTTAAATAGTAATTCCAGAGGTCCTGGTAGGTCATGTTTCATGTTTTATTTAGAAGGCATCCTGGGATATTGCCTGGGCCCATTGATGCAGTGTTCTTGGTCTTAGAGAGAGCATTAAGGACTTATTCCCTAGTGATAGTAGGATGAGTTTTATTTGATGATATTTCTTGAGGGTAGTTTGAGAGGGAGAAAGTGGTAAAGCGGAAGCTGAATTTATCAGCCAGGAGGTTTGCTATGTCTTCTGGCTCAGTAGAGGTGGCTCCATTCACAATGAGCCCTGCACACAATTATGTATTGCCTTTGAGGTTGCGGACATGGCTAATGACTGCTTTGTGGTTGTCCTTGGCCTGGGAGGCCAAACTTACCTCAAATTTGGCTTTGGTAGACTTTATTTGTACTCTGAGTTATTTGTTTAGTTTGATGAGAGTGCTTTTATCCTGCTGGGTGCTGCACCTCCTAATATTTGCTATGATTTCCTTCCTTCTGTTATACGGCCTATTGATTTTGTAATTCCACCAGGTTGGCTTGTTTTTAACTAGTTCTGTACTTCTTCCTGGTGGGTACAGCTGCCTCTATGCAGCTATTAACATTTTTATACAGGATTTTTGTGAACTGTTCTGCACAAGTAGCAATATTTTCAGGGTTTATTGAAGCTTGAAGTTTTGCCAGTTTCTCACTTAATAGCAGGAGGTTAGCCTTAGAGTAGTTCCTGAATATTCCAGGGTTAGCTGAGGGTCCGGGTTTTATTTTTACTTCAAAGGAGACCAATTTGTGGCCTGACCTTACCAGGGAAGGTGTTACAGTAGGGTGTGTATAGCACTCTCCCATATTAGTGAGGACCAAATCCAGTATGGGTGCATCCCTGGTTGGTGTATTGACTATCTGGTCCAGGGACTTTGTGTTTACAAAATCCAGGAATATCTGTGCATGTATGTTTGGTGTCATATAGGATTCCCAGTTAATAGTGAGGTAGTTAAAGTCACCCATGACTATGGTATTGGGTTGGATGGTTAGTGTTTCTAATAAATTTAAATACATGGTATGGGCTTCCTGGGTAATAGAGGGGGACCTATAGCTTGCAAGGAAGTGATATTGGATTTTTCCTATGGTGATTTGAACATGCAGCAACTCAAGTGCATTGTCCTGTTTTACCAGCCTTGTAGTATAGTTATCTTTGATGTAAATAGAGACATCTCTACCTTTAGTCCCTGCCTGTGAAGTAGCTGGCCTAAATCTGTGGAAGGCATTATAACCTAGCACTGCTGATGTGCTCTCTATGGCTTTAAACCATGTCTCTGACTGCACAAACATCAGCATTCTCTAGGGTAAAGACAGCTTCTATGGACTGGAGTTATTTTGTTTAGACTCCAAGCGTTGAACAGTAATACCTTTAGATTTTCTTGGTTTTGATTTGCTGTGTCAGAAGTGCTTTCAGTTTGGCATTGCCTAAAAAAAATCACTATGGGGGAAGACAATAATTTAGCTAATATTTGATAGTCTACAGTGGAGAAGTGTAGACCTTCCCTGGCAAAGCAGCGTGGTCTGTTCACCATCTCCTCCCATGCTAACAAATATTGCACCCCCTTAGAATGACACCAGAAACAAAGCCAACTATTAAAGTCAATCATCTTTTATCCGTATTATGGGATCATCCTTGGATAAAGTAAAATGCTGCTCAATGCTTGGCTCACATCATCCTGAGACACATGACTAAATCATATTGGTAATTGTGGTACAATGACCTGAGTGCCTGTGCAATGTGACAGATCCTAGCCTCTGACAAGCAACTGAATGTGACTTTCTCCTTACTCAGCCTGGGGAGTTTGTCTCATGATGGAGTCTCCAATGACTAGAATGTTGAATTGTGTGGTGGCTTACCCTATGGGCTTAGAGGCAGAGGCTCCATGAGATGTTGTTCTATGTGTTGATGTGGGTGTTGTTTTGGAAGAGCTCATTTGGGGCTGCTGAGGGTATTTGTTATGTGTACTTTGTTTAAGTGGTCTTTGTGGTTTAGGAAGGTTACATTTAAGTGTACTACCTCACGAAACTTCCAAACAAACAAATGAAAAAAGCTGTAAAAAGGCAAAATAATAAAAAAGGAAGTGCAAAGTAATAGCTATCTCCACTACAATAGCATGCATAAGTTTAGCCTGAAAAAAACATAGTGAAGGGGCAATTCACTAGAATAAGCAGATTAACAGATGAGGCAGTATTTTTTGAAAAAGAATGTGAAGAACTCAAAAGGAAATTTCAAGAAATAGGGTACCTCAAGGACATCATTATCAATTCCTGGATGGAAGTAAAAAAATGTAAAAGAACATAAAGTAGCAAATGTAAATAGCAAGTCAAAAGAAAATGAAAAGGATTTTTCCTTAGCATGTATTTTAGGCAATTCAGTAGATGAAAGTAAAATCAAAGGAATAATCAAGAATAATTGGAGATTCTTATGAATTTTCAAGAAATTAAAAATGTTATAGGGGAGATGAAAAAGTAGTTTAAAAGACGTTTTTAAGAAAAGGAATTTATGCTCAAGTATGCCTGATGTTTTGGAAGTGGGAATAAAAAGATGTAACAGTTTTAAGTTATGTCAATATATGAAAGAAGTTAAGAATTTTGTGGTGCCAGCAAGAAACTTTGAAATTAGGTTGAATAATTTGTATAATTGCAGGTCCAAGTATGTGGTATACATGGCTCTGTGTGAATTATGTCCAGTATTTTATATAGGAAGAACCATCAGAGAATTCTACATGCAAGTGAATGAACATATAAGAACAGTAGGCATGATTGATGTAAGCAATGGCTTGGCAAAACATGTTAAGCAAAAACATTTGTTAGAAAAAAAATAAGGCATGCTTCAAATTTGTAATAATTAATGAATTCAATAGTTTTGATCATAGGTTTGATGCAGAAGATTAACTGGATTGTAAAGAATATTGCTGGCAAATCAGGCTGAATGCATGTGGATACCCTGGTTTAAATGATAGGGAAAACTTTAAAGTTATTCTTAGAAGGAAAGGGTTAAGGCATTAAGTGCTTTGGGCCACATGTTATTGTTATTAATATTTAAATAAGTTTGTTCATTATACAACTTGGTCTGAAGTAGTTCCATGAAGGGAATGAAAGTGCTTACCAGTTGGATTTTTATGTAATAAAGTCATTTTGTGTTTTTAGCCATTCATTTTTTATTACATTTAAGTGTGTCAACATATGTGGATCGATATGCATGCTTTGAATTGTGGGTGATGGGTGCAGCGTGTGTACTACTGACAACCTTATTGACATTAGGAGTAATTTTATGTGTGACCTTTGCCTCCAGTGACATTGTGTAAATACATCTCTCACATACTATATCAGCTTGTTTGAGAATTAACTGGTTGTCAGTAAACATGAGGCAGTTTCTACATTGCCTCAGGATGCCCATATCCACCAAGCTGGTAATGGAGACAATAGGAAAGTTAATATCCATGGCAACAGACACCTCTCATCAGGACCAGAATATAAGCATAGATTCAAAGCTATCACCCTTGAATCAGTTATTATGTTCTGTGGTGATCAGCAGTCTCCAGGAAATAATGTCCCTGCACTCCCTCTCTCACCAGGAGAAAATGGAAACACTAATTCCAAAATGATTACACAGGGGCAAAATGCAGGCTCTCCAATAACTGGTGGTCTTGCAAGAGATGTTTAAAAGTCAGATGAGAAATGGTTTATCCCAAACACTGCAGTGTACACTAAGCAGTTAGATATAAAGGGTAACTTAAGTTTTAACTGTCTATATGGATAGCAACTATTTTTAAAAGAGCAAGATAGATTGAAAGGGGTGAGCACTTTTGTATTCTGGTACTATGGAATATAGTGGGGTGGCAAATAAATAAAGTTGAAGGGGTGTGATTTCATAAAATGATAATTTTGTGCTTACTCACCCCAGCCTGCGAAAGAAGAGAGGGAAGGAGATATATGGTAAAATAACATAAGGGGCAGGCAACTAGAAAGATGATTGTGTTTAAGAACACAACAGTAACAGGATTGGAGGATAGGAAAAAAAGTATTACTGACTCACAAGAGACACAGCTGTGCTCTCTTTTCACGTTTTAATATGCAATTAAAAGCAGAATACAAGTAAAACACAGTGTAAAGAAAATTAATCACATTATACAAAATTGAAAAGACAATAAAGTAATAAAAAGTATGAGAAATCAAAAGCAAACTAACCTTTCCCTCACAGCAAGTTGTGGCAGATTCTGGGTGAGCTTTTCCAGTAAATCTTTGAAATGTTTTATATTTCCCCTTAAATAGAAAGTTTAGTTCCTAGCACCACCCCCTCAGCTCACAGATGATTAACCTTAACTGACCTGTTCTAATTTCTGTGTGACTCTTAATTGACCTGTTCTAATTTCTGTCTGACTCACAAGAGACACAGCAGTGGTCTCTTTTCAAGTTTTAATATGCATTTAAAAACGCAAGTAAAACCAGTATAAAGAAAACAAACCACAGTATATAAAATAGAAAAAGGCAATAATGTAATAAAAAAGTACAAGAAATCAAAAGCAAACTAATCTTTCCCTCAGAGCAAGTTGTGGCAGGGTCTGGGTGAGCTTTTCCAGTAAAGCTTTGAAATGTTTTATTTTTCCCCTTAAATAGAATGTTTAGTTCTAGCTCCAACCCCTAAGTTCACAGATGATTATTAACCTTATATGACCGATTCTAACTTCTGTGTGACCCCTTAATTAACCTGTCCTAATTTCTGTCTGACTCATAAGAGACACAGGTGTGGTGTCTTTTGAAGTTTTAATATGCAATTTAAAGCAGAATACAAGTAAGGCACAGTGTAAAGAAAACAAATCACAATATACAAAATAAAAAAGGCAATAATGTAACAAAAATTACAAGAAATCAAGAGAAAGCTGACCTTTCCCTCACAGCTAGTTGTGGCAGAGTCTGGATGAGCTTTTTCAGTAAAACTTTGAAATGTTTTATTTTTCCCTTTAGAACTATACCCACAGACTCAAAAGACATGTCATGGCTTGGTGTTTCCTACATTTTAACACCTCTCTAGGACTATTTACAGATTTTTAAATATTTGTATGCATAATTTCTGAGTCTGATGACATAGGGTCTGGCATCTTGAAGTAATTCTGATTGTTTAGTATGCCTCTAGGTATCTCACAATTCAGTGTTTGTCTGTAAAGAATTAAATAATGCAGGCCTCTTTCTTCTTAAAGCTGCTGTTACTACATTGATTTTACATGCATGCAGTGCTGTCTTTCAGTCAGTTAGTTTTAAGTATCACTTTATGCCGTTCAATGACTGCTTATAACACAAACAGTTCAAATGCCACAGAACAGACTTTCAAAGTACTTCTTATGGCTGCTTCTTTTTAGAATGGCTAAACTGCAAACTTTTGTGAAGCCTGAATTGTACTACATTAACTCATCTCCTACCCCCCTTCACCTATAACTTCCCTAGCTGTCAAAGTGCTAAGGGTAATTTGAGCTGCTACCTGCAGTGATTGGCAGCTCACAGCAGGAGACTTGACTTGTGATGTTTCCATGCTCTATCCTTTACTTTTTTCATGGGTAGGGGAAGGAACAGGGAGCTGTGACATCACAGCATGGTTGGGTTTTTAAGATGGTCATGGTGATGTCAGTTTGGGGAGGGAATTGGCCAAAAAACTACCTGTATTCAGTTACCTTGATGACATCAGTGAATTGGAGACTGCCGCAAGCTTTTCCAAGGTTGGATAAAAGTTTTTTGAAAGTGAAACCACCACAGTACAGTAAGGCACTGTTCTAGTGGAGAGAAACAGTTGATTTAAAATATTTTAAATGCTGTACTGTTGTTTATTCATAGCAGGGACAGTAAATAGGGAGAAAAATGACATAGAAACTGAGCATTTAATAATAGAATCCCGTTGTCTTTTAAATAGAATATTTAGTTCCTAGCTCCACCCTCTCAGTCCACAGATGATTAACCTTAACTGACATGTTCTAACTTCTGTGTGACTCTTAATTGACCTGTTCTAATTTCAGTCTGACTCACAAGAGACACAGCAGTGGTCGCTTTTCAAGTTTTAATATGCATTTAAAAACACAAGTAAAACCAGTATAAAGAAAACAAACCACAGTATACAAAATAGAAAAAGGCAATAAAGTAATAAAAAAGTACAAGAAATCAAAAGCAAACTAATCTTTCCCTCAGAGCAAGTTGTGGCAGGGTCTGGGTGAGCTTTTCCAGTAAAGCTTTGAAATGTTTTATTTTTCCCCTTAAATAGAATGTTTAGTTCTAGCTCCAACCCCTAAGTTCACCGATGATTATTAACCTTATCTGACCTATTCTAACTTCTGTGTGACTCCTTAATTAACCTGTCCTAATTTCTGTCTGACTCATAAGAGACACAGGTGTGGTGTCTTTTGAAGTTTTAATATGCAATTAAAAGCAGAATACAAGTAAGGTACAGTGTAAAGAAAACAAATCACAATATACAAAATAAAAAAGTCAATAATGTAACAAAAATTACAAGAAATCAAGAGAAAGCTGACCTTTCCCTCACAGCTAGTTGTGGCAGAGTCTGGATGAGCTTTTCCAGTTAAACTTTGAAATGTTTTATTTTTCCCTTTAGAACTACACCCACAGACTCAAAAGACATGTCATGGCTTGGTGTTTCCTACATTTTAACACCTCTCTAGGACTATTTACAGATTTTTAAATATTTGTATGCATAATTTCTGAGTCTGATGACATAGGGTCTGGCATCTTGAAGTAATTCTGATTGTTTAGTATGCCTCTAGGTATCCCACAATTCAGTGTTTGTCTGTAAAGAATTAAATAATGCAGGCCTCTTTCTTCTTAAAGCTGCTGTTACTACATTGATTTTACATGCATGCAGTGCTGTCTTTCAGTCAGTTAGTTTTAAGTATCACTTTATGCCATTCAATGACTGCTTATAACACAAACAGTTCAAATGCCACAGAACAGACTTTCAAAGTGCTTCTTATGGCTGCTTCTTTTTAGAATGGCTAAACTGCAAACGTTTGTGAAGCCTGAATTGTACTACATTAACTCACCTCCTACCCCCTTCACCTATAACTTCCCTAGCTGTCAAAGTGCTAAGGGTAATTTGAGCTGCTACCTGCAGTGATTGGCAGCTCACAGCAGGAGACTTGACTTGTGATGTTTCCATGCTCTATCCTTTACTTTCTTCATGGGTAGGGGAAGGAACAGGGAGCTGTGACATCACAGCATGGTTGGGTTTTTAAGATGGTCATGGTGATGTCAGTTTGGGGAGGGAATTGGCCAAAAAACTACCTGTATTCAGTGACCTTGATGACATCAGTGAATTGGAAACTGCCGCAAGCTTTTCCAAGGTTGGATAAAAGTTTTTTGAAAGTGAAACCACCACAGTACAGTAAGGCACTGTTCTAGTGGAGAGAAACAGTTGATTTAAAATATTTTAAATGCTGTACTGTTGTTTATTCATAGCAGGGACAGTAAATAGGGAGAAAAATGACATAGAAACTGAGCATTTAATAATAGAATCCCGTTGTCTTTTAAATAGAAGATTTAGTTCCGAGCTCCACCCTCTCAGTCCACAGATGATTAACCTTAACTGACCTGTTCTAACTTCTGTGTGACTCCTTAAATGACCTGTTCTAATTCCTGTCTGACATATAAGAGACACAGCTATGGTCTCTTTTCAAGCTTTAATATGCAAATAAAAGCAGAATACATGTAAAACAGTTTAAAGAAAACAAATCACAGTATACAAAATAGAAAAGGCAATAAGGTAATAAAAAGTTACAAGAAATCAAAAACAAATTAACCTTTCCCTTACAGCAAGTTGTGGCAGAGTCTGGGGGAGCTTTTCCAGTAAAGCTGTGCAATGTTTTATTTTTCCTCATAAATAGAAGGCTTATTTCCTAGCTACACCCCCCCCCCCAGTTCACAGATGATTAACCTTAACTGACCTGTTCTAACTCTGTGTGACTCCTTAACTGACCTGTTCTAATTTCTGTCTGACTCACAAGAGACACAGCTCTGGTCTCTTTTCAAGTTTTAATATGCAATTGAAAGCAGAATACAAGTAAAGCACAGTGTGAAGAAAATAAATCACAGTATACAAAATAGAGAAAGGCAATAAAGTAACAACAAGTACAAGAAATCAAAAGCAAACTAAACTTTCCCTCATAGCAAGTTGTGACAGAGTCTGGGTGAGCTTTTCCAATAAAGCCATCTAATGGTCACTTTTTTAATCATGTCCCTTCCACAATGTCTAATAGCATTGTTCATGGCAATGGGCAGATGCAGCATTCATATAATTGACCACCTGCCGCCAATCACAGTCATGGAAGGGCTTGTCATCTAACTTTTTGGATAAGATGTGTGAGCCATGTAGAAAGAGGGCCTGGACTATTATTTCATTCTTAGCCTCTGAAAATGCAAGTTTATTTGACACAGCTGGTTTAGGTGACATCTCTCTTGTAGTGAAGTAAAACAAATGCTAACAATTATATCAGCAGGGACTGTGTGCATGCAAGCTGATATACATTGGCCAGAAAACAAATACTTATGTAGGCATCATCATGGAAAATTGTTAAAAATGTCATACTGTGATATACTTCAGTAACATAACTTGTGCAAAGATCCGATCCCATTCAATTTACTGATAATACAGTGAATGAACAACAATTGACATTTGTAGCATTAGATGTGAATAATTTATTCACAGTGATCCCGAATGAGTATGGGATTGCAGCAGTAAAATAATTTTTGTATAAGCATGGCTGGTCCGATGGGTGACTTATTTGACAGATTTGTTCTTTTCTTAGATTGATTCTTGAAAATAATATTTTTCTGTTTTATGATCAATGCTATTGACAATGATGGGGAACTGCCATGGGGCACCACATGTGCCAAAACCTAAACTAATTTGGTGTTGGTTGACTGGGAGAAGAAAGTTATTTTTTCCTCTGATAATGAGTGTCTCACTTTACTGTGATACTATCAGCGATTTGTGGATGATAGTGTTTTTATTTTATGGATAGGTGATATGGAGCAATTACAGTTCTTCATGCAATATTTAGAGAATAGCCCCAATTTTTTGACTTTTACAATTCAATCATCTCAGGATGGTATAGACTTTTTAGATGTAAAGATTTATAGAGATGCTTTTGGGAAATACAAGACAAAAGTCCACAGGAAGGCTTGTTGGAAGAATAGTTTGCTGATGCGAGATAACATGCATCCGCAGCATACTTTTACAAATATTATCAAAGGTCATTCACTGAGAACATCTAGGCTCTGTACCAGCAATGACATTTATGATCAAGAAATGGATGAATTATCTACCCAATTTGCAGCACGTGGTTTTAAAGTAGATGAAATAAATAGGAAAATGGGAGAATGTAAACAATTGAGATCAACAAGAGGGAAGCCATGGTTTAGTCGTAAGACCTCATGAGATAAGATGCCCTGTTTTGTTTTAGCTCCCCATTTGACAAGTAGGATGGATGTCAATCAACCTAGAGTAGTGCTGTCATATAACAATAATATAAAGAGAATTTGTGAAGTGATTAAAAAGAACTGGAGAATCCTTATGACTGACGATGATATAAGGAGGATTGTTGGGTATGTACCACTTTTTAGTTTTAAAAATGGCTTGAATTTAAAAAGGATATTATGTAAGAACATTTATCCATGCTTCTTAATATATAAACAAGGCCCTCACTTAGAAAGGGCACTTACCCTTGCAGAAAGTGTAAAAGGTGTCAATAGATTGATGCTTCTAATGTTTTTCAACATCCAGTAACTAAAAAGGAATATAAACCAAATTTATATGCAAGCTGTTAGACTTGCTAATTGCATGGGGTGTAATTCATGCTATGTGGGTAATCCTAATCAGATGCTAAAGGAGTGGATTTTACAGAACATTAGCAATGTGTGGCTTGTGGTTAAACATAATGTACTCGCTCAACATGTTAATTTGAATCCTGGCCTTTCTTTTGTTTTTATGGTGCTTTATATGCAATATTTAAATAGGAGGGGTGGTGACCTCTGACAACAGACTGAACTGAGTGAGCTTAGATGGATAGCTGATATACAAGCTGATCGGCTACCAGGATTAAATGGTGTTTTACCTTTAAAGCCGGCATTGAGAGGGTGTAGGCCCATTTTTGACTTTGATTGGCTGTTTTAAATTTTTTTTTTTATGGAAGAATGAGATTTGTTTATATGGATCTGATGAACAGCTTTGGCTTGAAATTGCTTATCCACTGCAATTATTTGTAATTAGTTTAATAAATGTTTTATGTTTTTATGCCATGGTGGGTCAAGTGGGTTTTGTAATTTTAGCTTTACTGTTTTACCACTGCAGGCTTTTGATTTTCCTGTGGTTGTTGGTTTCATGCTCCTATAAACCTAGAAGGTTATTAGAATAACAGGTTTTGCATTACTATGCATTTTTGGAAGGATATGAAGTCTGAAACTCAAATGTTTGCCATTATTTATCATTATTTAGTGATTTCACTCCAATGATTTGCCATAAAACTGCAAGTTTTATGAAAACACACCAAAAATATGAGACAAAAATCTGGACAGTCTCTGAAAATCTGGACAGTTGTGAGGTATGCAAACAATCACTTAATAAAAGGTCATTTGCCTTGGAATAGTTCATGTTACAGGTTTTAATGGGATTACCATGTTGGTTTGATTTCAAAGGAGATAGCTTTATGGTCAGACCTGATCTGGAGGGGAAGTGCAGTGTTTTCCCATATTTGTGAGCAGAAGGTTCAATATGTTGCATCCTATAGTAGGAGTATTCTCTATTTGATCAAATGTGTTTGTATTTACCAATATGTATCGGGATAAAGAATAACATGTAAAGACCTATCTGAATTAGGTCTATTTCCAGTCATGTTTAAATTGTTACACCTCAACTTAAAAGCCTGATGATGTTATTTCAACTGTGGTATTTGCAGTTCATATGTAGAATATAGCAGTCCAGCTTCCTTTTTTGTCATTGGTTCAATTACCAGTTGTTATCACAATGAGTTTATAAAATGTATGACCCAACAAGCTATTATATCCCAATTATATGCCTTTATCGAAAAACAACTGTTAATTTAATATCATTAGCATACTTGAAAATGCCATGTCATATGTGTTTGTCAGAAGAGTATATGCATGATTACCATCCACTATGCCAGAGAGCATGGCCAGAGGTACTGATATATCTTTTTAGAAATAACTCAGATCTCAGCATTAAAATGCAACTGTGATACATGTGTAAATGGGAGTGCTACAGAATCCTGAAAGCCCAAAATCCTGAAGACCAAATTCCTGAGACCAAAATCCTGAAAGTTCAAAATACTGAAAACTCAAAATACTGAAAACTCAAAATACTGAAAACATACAGGATACCAGCACTTACTATATTCCAGCATGTACATAAAGAAACATATTACCCTTCAACTATATGCAGGGGGGCAAGCCCCCCTGCACCCCCCACACCCCCTGCTACTTAAATATATAAACTTCAAGATTGCACTTCACTACACTAAGTGCAACCTTGGAGTTGACATATTTAAGAAGCAGGGGGTGTGGGGGCACAAACCCCCACATGGGGGTGCAGGGGGGCTTCCCCCCTGCGTATACTTGGAGAACAGTAATATAGTTTGTGTTTTATTTGTTTCTGTATGTAATTGTGCTGGAATATTGTAAGTGTTGGTATCCTGTGTGTTTTCAGGATTTTGAGTTTTCAGTATTATGAGTTTTCAGTATTTTGAACTTTCAGGATTTTGGGCTTCAGGATTTTGGGCTTTCAGGATTCTGTAGGGCTCCTGTGTAAATACAGTGAGCATCACAAATGGCCAGGTCTCACTGCCATGTTTCACACCTGAAGTGTACTTTGAAGAAATCATACCAACATTCTTTACCAGGCCATTTGTGTGCTTTTTGTCATGAAAAAAGGAGTTGGAAAGGCTGCCCATCATTAGAGACAGGCTAATACAGGCAAGATCTGAATTAGGTGCCAGTTTTCTGCCATTTTTCCTGACATCTTTAAGAAGACATGGCAGATGATGGTGAGGGTGGTTCTCCATTTTGAGCTCAAAGGTGGTGTCAGCAGGAGTCCAATATTTTTGTTAGACGTCTCATAAGGTGATACAGTTATAGGCTTTTACAGTGAGATTATACCAGGTCTCAATCCAAGGCTGATTCTTGGAATAGCTTGGTCAAGGCTGTCACCAATGTTACCATCAATCCACACACAGGTGAACAATGTCATCAATACAATGACATGAGAAGGTGCAAGCAGGACCTCTTTAGCTGAAGGGAGGAATATTTTAAAATCCATAACCCACCTGAGTTTTATAATTCTAATGGCCCATCACCAGCCAGTGCAATACCGTGGCTTGTCAACATGTAAAGGTTGCTATTAATTATTTTTTTTCTGTATTCTTTTCTCTACAGCTTCTGATAAAATTGAAAAGGATAGGGAGGTACACAGAGAGAAACTGGCACACCTCAGAGAGCCATGGAGCCATGGGTTAAGTATGTCTCAGGTATGAATGCTAACAATATCATCATACATCAGAATTGTCATTCACTTTGTCAGTTTGGAGGTTATCACAGAGCTGAGTAGGCATACCTAACATATATACATGAAGTGTACATGCCTGCTCAAATAGCTATTTAGCATTGTATTAGGCAATGTGCAAATCAACAAATTTGTGTGTGATTTCAAACCCAACTAGCAGCAATTAGTTTTTAATTAAATAATTTAAAATCAATGTTCTGCAATCAACAAGTAAAATACAGTTGCAGTACTTGTGAATGGCTATATCTTATATGCAATAGTCACAAAACTGATTACCTAATGTAAATAATAAAAGTAGGGCAGGCAAACCAAGTGCTGACGCTAGGAATAATAAGCAGTCCAACATATATTCAGTATGATGTGCACACAAAGCACGAGCTCCAATAATCAAAACGAAAAAACTTTTATTCTAGCGATAAATAACTGCAGGTAAGCGCTTTCACCGATATGGCTTCTTCAGACCTATCAGTTAATTGTTAAACACACCGTTTATATACATTACTTAGGCGGGAAAAACATTCAATCATTTAAAATTTCTTAAAGATATACAGTGCATCTAAATGATTCAATGTATTCATATGCAAAACTATCCGCTTATCCAATATAAAGCTTATTAATAATGATAAAAATATAAAAAACTTTTAAAAACTATTAGATAAAACAATACAATTATACAGACTGATAGACTATCTTCTACTATTGCCAAGGTTTCAAAAGGTTCACTGAACCCATGGCATTCATACCAGGTTGTCATTGCATAAATAAAAACATATAAATACTTTTTGTAAACATTAAATAATGACAATGCATATACTAATAAAATTATCTATGCAATTTCCTAGATTTTAAAAATGGTTTCACTGAAACCATAGCATTCAGACCAGATGGGGTGTCAGACTTAAGTCTAATAATCCAGTTGGCTTCCCTTGTTTCAGTAAATGTCCTAATGTCACCCCCTCTTGGTCCTGGTATAATCTGTTCTATTATTAAAAACTGAAAAGTGTGTTCTTGCCCTCTCTCCATTACATGTCTCGCTAATGCATTGGTCTTCAAACCAACCCTGATGTTATATACATGCTCCCGTATTCAATCCCTTAACTTCCTGTTAGTCTTACCCACATAGAATGCGTCGCATTCTATGCAGGAAGCTAGGTAAATGACATTGGACGACAGACAAGTACCCCTCACTTTAAACTGATATTCTCTTAGGGTTATAGGGTGTGTAAACATATTATCTGTATTTATGTAGTTGCAAAAATTACACTCGTTGCACTTAATTGTGCCATATCCTGACAGATTCTCACTATGTTTATGTTCTGATGAATAACATAGTAACCTTCTTAAACTTTTCTTATTTCTATAAATAAACCTAGGTGCGTCACCAACAATATCTTTAAGTGTGTGATCTATAGTTAAGACATCCCAATATCCTCTAATCACATCTTTAATGTTCCCTACATCACTAGTAAAATATATGGAGCATGCCACTCCACTATCCACACCATAGCCACTGCTATCCGTAAGTGCCTCTGCAATCTCATCTCTCTCCATTACATGAGCATTACCAAAATAAGGTGCAGCTCTATTTTCTCTTAATTTGTTCATATCTAGAAATCCTCTGGAAATATCAGATGCAGAGTAACCTCTTGATAAAAATCTATCTTTTAAATCATTCATCTCTTGTTCATATCCTACCTTAGTTGGATTATATCTAGATATTCGCATTGCTTGCCCTTTCACTATATTTTGGTAGACATAACCTGGATGCATGCTGGTCCTATGTAAAAGGGAATTCTTGTGGCAACCCTTTCTATATACTCCTGTGTTAACCATACCATTAGATAATCTTTCTACATATACATCTAAGAATGGTAGCCTGATTCCTGACCATTCATAAGTAAACTTGAGATAATCACTACTTAGGTTAATGTCATCCATTAATACTTTCAAGTCACTTAAGGTACCGGTCCAGATAAGGAACAAATCATCCACAAAACGTCTAAAGAACGGTACAAACTTCTTGTACCGTTCCAAACTGAATAGATGAATCTGTTCCCATTCAGCCATGAATAGGTTGGCGTAGCTATTGGCACAAGAAGTGCCCATAGCTACGCCATCCTTCTGTATATAATATTCACCCTCAAAATAAAAAACATTGGATTCCAGTATCAATTCCAGGAAAAACATAACTAACTCAATCTTAGTGTTAGTCATCTCTGAGTTGCGTTTCAAATAATCACTCACCATCACTATACCTTCTGTGTTGGGAATAACTGTGAACAGGGATTGCACGTCCATAGTGACAAATATATAATCATTGTCTAATGGCATATTGCTTAAGGACTCATTTAAATCTATAAGGAATTGTTTCATGTCTCTTAAGATATACGCATTCTTGTCCACTAAGGGTCTAAGTTGATTTTCAACATAAATGGATAGTGGTTCGGTGGACCACCCTCTACCAGCCACTATTGGTCTGTATGGGGGATTCTCCAAATTTTTATGGATCTTGGGAAGTCCATGAAGGATTGGTATTAACGGATACTCTATACACATATAATCATATAGTTGGGAATCAGTAATATTGGCTTTATATAGATCTTGTAAATTGTACTGAATCCTATGCACAATACTATCGACCATATCCTTCTCTATGTGCATGTAGTGTACATCATCTGTCAGCATTAGTCTCATTCCATTAACATATTGTTCCCTGTCCATCAACACTACCCCTCCCCCCTTATCAGCAGGTCTAATAGTTAGTGACTGGTCATTCATAAGATTTTGCAACGAGGTCCTCTGCTTATAGGACAGATTCTGTCTATTCCTAGTATTCTTATTGGTTTCATTCTCATACATCTTAAACAATTCATTCTCTACCAGCTTGCTGTATGCAGCCAATAAAGGATGTAAGGGAGGTACAAAAACACTAGGTTTCTTAAACGCCTTTCTTGGTTGAGAACTTTGACCATTAAAAAATATCTTTAAAGACAAATTGTGAATAAAGAGCTTAAAATCTCTAATAGTTTCTTCATAATTACTAATCCTAGTAGGAATAAAGGATAAACCTTTATTCAACACAATCATCTCATCTGTTGTCAAAGTACGTTTAGAGATATTAAAAACTAGTTGTTCGCCCTCCCTTCCCACATTTTCTTTATATTGTGGTTGGTATATCTCTCTGCAGAGTGTTTCCTCTTCTGCCTTCCCCTGCTTGCTGAACGCATCCTCCCCTCTGATCTGTCTACTCTGATGGGGAAAGGGTGCGCTATATCAAAATTATGAACCTCTACTGAACAATCATCACCAGTCTTGTAATTCCTGCCTCTGCTATTTCTCACCATATTACCTTCAAAAGTTTTCTTACGCACAATGACTTCATCTACATTATTATTTCCCCTATCAGCTACTAGTGTGGGACTATCCTTACGGGGTTCAGCAATATTTACCGACTGAGCCATCGAGATGACATTAATCATCTCTTCATTTGCTACACATCCATTTCTGTTGCTACTAACACTATTAGTCTCAGTCATTGTTCCGCTGTGTGCTTCAATGTTGCTGCTGACGGTATGACCTCCCTCCACACCCCTATCTACTATAGCAACTCCATTGCTACACACTAAGGCTGGTGCATCACATATAACAGGTTTATTAATTACACAATTGTCTCTATTAGAAGGTTCCATAGGGGCAGCAGCGCTTCTGCCCTCGTATCTCGACCAAGTGAAGATGTTCCCTTTATGAAAATCTTGTATGTCTCTGTTAAGTTTGGATCTTTTCTGATCCAATAAGCGTTTCTCATATTGGGAGACACTGTCTAAAAGTCTGTCAAAATGTTCATTCAAAATCTTGTCTGGAAAACGTTCAAATAAGTCACACTGTTGTTTAATTACTGCACTTTTTAAAGAGTCTTCAAGAGGTTTAAAAAAGTCATTGAGCAATTCCATGTAACTCAGGCTTACCTGAATATTTAATTTCTGCCATTTATATAGACGCTCCGGATAAAGTTTTGCATATGAATACATTGAATCATTTAGATGCACTGTATATCTTTAAGAAATTTTAAATGATTGAATGTTTTTCCCGCCTAAGTAATGTATATAAACGGTGTGTTTAACAATTAACTGATAGGTCTGAAGAAGCCATATCGGTGAAAGCGCTTACCTGCAGTTATTTATCGTTGTGAATAAAAGTTTTTTCGTTTTGATTATTGGAGCTCGTGCTTTGTGTGCACATCATACTGAATATATGTTGGACTGCTTATTATTCCTAGCGTCAGCACTTGGTTTGCCTGCCCTACTTTTATTATTTGCATTAACTTTGTGGTCGTTTATAAGGGAGGCATTTGCCCCGTTGTGGCACTCATTGGATTGTCGTTTACTTGTTTATTATTGCCGGTGCACTAGCGGGGACATGACTGACGCTATTCAAGCTGCTACAGCTATTGAGCTTCCGTATACCCTTAAGCAGCCAGAGATGACGACGAATTTGGTGCGCCCTGTTGTGGAAAAGTTCCAAGAAATGGTTGCCTCTGTTTATAATCCTTTGACTCTGTACCACGCGGAATTTGATGTATCTGAAGCAGGGAGAGAAGAGCCTGTGGATCGAGAAGCACTGAGAAGCTCACTGGAGAGACTCGAAGGGGATTTATTTAAATTAAAACGCATGCAGACGCAAAGACAGCACTTTGACGTTTGCTTGCAGCGGAAAATAATACCGAGAGGGTTAAGGGTGTTGAAGATGCCTACAACCGGCACCCTTTATCCGGAGCTTCTATATAAATGGCAGAAATTAAATATTCAGGTAAACCTGAGTTACATGGAATTGCTCAATGACTTTTTTAAACCTCTTGAAGACTCTTTAAAAAGTGCAGTAATTAAACAACAGTGTGACTTATTTGAACGTTTTCCAGACAAGATTTTGAATGAACATTTTGACAGACTTTTAGACAGTGTCTCCCAATATGAGAAACACTTATTGGATCAGAAAAGATCCAAACTTAACAGAGACATACAAGATTTTCATAAAGGGAACATCTTCACTTGGCCGAGAAACGAGGGCAGAAGCGCTGCTGCCCCTATGGAACCTTCTAATAGAGACAATTGTGTAATTAATAAACCTGTTATATGTGATGCACCAGCCTTAGTGTGTAGCAATGGAGTTGCTATAGTAGATAGGGGTGTGGAGGGAGGTCATACCGTCAGCAGCAACATTGAAGCACACAGCGGAACAATGACTGAGACTAATAGTGTTAGTAGCAACAGAAATGGATGTGTAGCAAATGAAGAGATGATTAATGTCATCTCGATGGCTCAGTCGGTAAATATTGCTGAACCCCATAAGGATAGTCCCACACTAGAAGCTGATAGGGGAAATAATAATGTAGATGAAGTCATTGTGCGTAAGAAAACTTTTGAAGGAAATATGGTGAGAAATAGCAGAGGCAGGAATTACAAGACTGGTGATGATTGTTCAGTAGAGGTTCATAATTTTGATATAGCGCACCCTTTCCCCATCAGAGTAGACAGATCAGAGGGGAGGATGCGTTCAGCAAGCAGGGGAAGGCAGAAGAGGAAACACTCTGCAGAGAGATATACCAACCACAATATAAAGAAAATGTGGGAAGGGAGGGCGAACAACTAGTTTTTAATATCTCTAAACGCACTTTGACAACAGATGAGATGATTGTGTTGAATAAAGGTTTATCCTTTATTCCTACTAGGATTAGTAATTATGAAGAAACTATTAGAGATTTTAAGCTCTTTATTCGCAATTTGTCTTTAAAGATATTTTTTAATGGTCAAAGTTCTCAACCAAGAAAGGCGTTTAAGAAACCTAGTGTTTTTGTACCTCCCTTACATCCTTTATTGGCTGCATACAGCAAGCTGGTAGAGAATGAATTGTTTAAGATGTATGAGAATGAAACCAATAAGAATACTAGGAATAGACAGAATCTGTCCTATAAGCAGAGGACCTCGTTGCAAAATCTTATGAATGACCAGTCACTAACTATTAGACCTGCTGATAAGGGGGGAGGGGTAGTGTTGATGGACAGGGAACAATATGTTAATGGAATGAGACTGATGCTGACAGATGATGTACACTACATGCACATAGAGAAGGATATGGTTGATAGTATTGTGCATAGGATTCAGTACAATTTACAAGATCTATATAAAGCCAATATTATTGATTCCCAACTATATGATTATATGTGTATAGAGTATCCGTTAATACCAATCCTTCATGGACTTCCCAAGATCCATAAAAATTTGGAGAATCCCCCATACAGACCAATAGTGGCTGGTAGAGGGTGGTCCACCGAACCACTATCCATTTATGTTGAAAATCAACTTAGACCCTTAGTGGACAAGAATGCGTATATCTTAAGAGACACAAAACAATTCCTTATAGATTTAAATGAGTCCTTAAGCAATATGCCATTAGACAATGATTATATATTTGTCACTATGGACGTGCAATCCCTGTTCACAGTTATTCCCAACACAGAGGGTATAGTGATGGTGAGTGATTATTTGAAACGCAACTCAGAGATGACTAACAGTAAGATTGAGTTAGTTATGTTTTTCCTGGAATTGATACTGGAATCCAATGTTTTTTATTTTGAGGGTGAATATTATATACAGAAGGATGGCGTAGCTATGGGCACTTCTTGTGCCAATAGCTATGGCCAACCTATTCATGGCTGAATGGGAACAGATTCATCTATTCAGTTTGGAACGGTACAAGAAGTTTGTACCGTTCTTTAGACGTTTTATGGATGATTTGTTCCTTATCTGGACCGGTACCTTAAGTGACTTGAAAGTATTAATGGATGACATTAACCTAAGTAGTGATTATCTCAAGTTTACTTATGAATGGTTAGGAATCAGGCTACCATTCTTAGATGTATATGTAGAAAGATTATCTAATGGTATGGTTAACACAGGAGTATATAGAAAGGGTTGCCACAAGAATTCCCTTTTACATAGGACCAGCATGCATCCAGGTTATGTCTACCAAAATATAGTGAAAGGGCAAGCAATGCGAATATCTAGATATAATCCAACTAAGGTAGGATATGAAGAAGAGATGAATGATTTAAAAGATAGATTTTTATCAAGAGGTTACTCTGCATCTGATATTTCCAGAGGATTTCTAGATATGAACAAATTAAGAGAAAATAGAGCTGCACCTTATTTTGGTAATGCTCATGTAATGGAGAGAGATGAGATTGCAGAGGCACTTACGGATAGCAGTGGCTATGGTGTGGATAGTGGAGTGGCATGCTCCATATATTTTACTAGTGATGTAGGGAACATTAAAGATGTGATTAGAGGATATTGGGATGTCTTAACTATAGATCACACACTTAAAGATATTGTTGGTGACGCACCTAGGTTTATTTATAGAAATAAGAAAAGTTTAAGAAGGTTACTATGTTATTCATCAGAACATAAACATAGTGAGAATCTGTCAGGATATGGCACAATGAAGTGCAACGAGTGTAATTTTTGCAACTACATAAATACATATAATATGTTTACACACCCTATAACCCTAAGAGAATATCAGTTTAAAGTGAGGGGTACTTGTCTGTCGTCCAATGTCATTTACCTAGCTTCCTGCATAGAATGCAACGCATTCTATGTGGGTAAGACTAACAGGAAGTTAAGGGATCGAATACGGGAGCATGTATATAACATCAGGGTTGGTTTGAAGACCAATGCATTAGCGAGACATGTAATGGAGAGAGGGCAAGAACACACTTTTCAGTTTTTAATAATAGAACAGATTATACCAGGACCAAGAGGGGGTGACATTAGGACATTTACTGAAACAAGGGAAGCCAACTGGATTATTAGACTTAAGTCTGACACCCCACCTGGTCTGAATGCTATGGTTTCAGTGAAACCATTTTTAAAATCTAGGAAATTGCATAGATAATTTTATTAGTATATGCATTGTCATTATTTAATGTTTACAAAAAGTATTTATATGTTTTTATTTATGCAATGACAACCTGGTATGAATGCCATGGGTTCAGTGAACCTTTTGAAACCTTGGCAATAGTAGAAGATAGTCTATCAGTCTGTATAATTGTATTGTTTTATCTAATAGTTTTTAAAAGTTTTTTATATTTTTATCATTATTAATAAGCTTTATATTGGATAAGCGGATAGTTTTGCATATGAATACATTGAATCATTTAGATGCACTGTATATCTTTAAGAAATTTTAAATGATTGAATGTTTTTCCCGCCTAAGTAATGTATATAAACGGTGTGTTTAACAATTAACTGATAGGTCTGAAGAAGCCATATCGGTGAAAGCGCTTACCTGCAGTTATTTATCGTTGTGAATAAAAGTTTTTTCGTTTTGATTATTGGAGCTCGTGCTTTGTGTGCACATCATACTGAATATATGTTGGACTGCTTATTATTCCTAGCGTCAGCACTTGGTTTGCCTGCCCTACTTTTATTATTTGCATTAACTTTGTGGTCGTTTATAAGGGAGGCATTTGCCCCGTTGTGGCACTCATTGGATTGTCATTTACTTGATTACCTAATGTGTTTAATACCAATGTTTATTAAGACATATATAACTTTACATTCACATCTGTTATGTGCAAATTTTGATTGAATGTGATATATTAAAATGATATGGCATAGATGGTATTTTCTATATTTTCTCTCCGTCCTCCTCAATTTTTCTATAATATAATTAAAAAAAAAATTGTAACATAATTCCTGTTGCAAAAACAAATGACCATCAGCATGAGGAGCAAGATTGGCCACTGGGAATTGGACTACCATACCTCCACAGGTGGCTGCAACAACACCACCACAGGAAGCACAGTCTCCCAGCACTTCTTGGTCCCAATCTGTCAACATTGTCTCCACAATATCTGTACTATCTGCATCAGGTGGCTTTGTCTCAGGAGTTGGTGCAGTATTACACACTAGGAGTAGTGCTAGTGGAAATAGTGATTGTGTCACCCATCAGGAGCTGACAGAGCTGGTGGAGCACATTATGGAAAGGGGTCCCTGTGCCCACATTAGCAGAATTGAGAAAGTCCTGCACTGAATAACTAAGTTAGTACCCTGTCCGGCACTGCCCCAGGTATCTGTGTCAGAAGACTGTGAGGACAGTTCAGAAGGTGAGGACTAGATTCTCATTGCACTCATGCTGGATGCAGATGTACCTCCAATGTCCCCTACCTGTAACCAATCATGGTATCCTACAGCCGTTTGTGTCTATTACCACCCCTGTCTGCCTTTTATGTCTGTACCAAGCAACTCTCCATACCTAACCCTATTATTCCTAAATACCTTCTCCAACATTCTCTCTTTTCAGTAAAATAAAATGGAAACCTGCCCACAAAATGTACATCTCATACATAGCTCCCCATTTCACCTATGTGTATAGGTGACACACTTGATTTGGTTCAGTTGACCACACACCTTTATTAAGCTGTTGTCACCCATTCTAGATATGGTGACTATCTAAATTCCCAAAATTATTTGTACAAATACACAGGTAACTTGTGAAGGAGTGAATAGCTGCAGTGCTTTCCCACAACCATTTTGCACATTCTTGTATCCTTCTCACTGTGTCCCATCAACCACGTTTCATGCATGTAATGTCTTCAAAAAATTTAATCACCCATAACACCTGCATGGACAAAGATGGACTATAAAACAAGCCCTCAGTATTAGAACAATGGCTGGCATCACTCAGCAGTGATAAGTGGTGGTAAATGGCATTTCACATCTTATGGCAAAAACTGAAGATTGTACCTTAGATTGGGTTAGTATGGTTATCATCATGAAATATGCTTAGTCCTGGTACACTATAAAAATATAAACTTATAGCACTTTGAGGAGACTGTTACTCTAATATGTTTATTATAGGTTCATAGGTTCATAGGTTCATACTAGGCTATCTGCCCTAGGGCATTTATAAGCCTAGCCAGAGTGTGTTTGGCTTTCGCCACTCATTTTAAATTAATTTTGCTATGCCCTTTTTCGAGGTTAGTATACTGTGCCTCTGTCTAACAGTGACACAGAAGTGATACCCGGGGTAAACCTACGATCCCCCATCCACTCATCAAGATTCCTCTTGAAGAGAGTCAATGAGGGACTCTGCCTAACCTGGACTGGGATTTTATTCCAGAGTGAAGGGAGCCTCTGGGTTATGAATCTGTCCCTCTAGCATGTCCTATTTATTTCAGTGCTGAGGTTCAAGTCTCTCGAGCCCGTAGCTCAATAGGATTTGGATTTTCTGAGGTGCAGCATGAGCATTAATTCCGGGTTGGACATGGCTTTATACATCAGGCACAGATCGCCTCTGAGCAGGCGGTATGCCACTGAGTAGAGCTGGAGTTTCTTTAACCGGGCAGCATATGGCATCTGTTTGAGCCCTTTGATCCTCTTGGTGAGGTACTTTTGGGGTATTTCCAGTTGCTGCAGGTGTCTGGTAAGGTACATCCCAAAAGGGGCATTGTACTCAATTATGGGCCTGATGAGGGATGAGTAAAGAGGCACGATGACCTCCCCTGATCTAGATGTGAATCCCTTCATGATTAGGTGGGCTATATAAAATGTTTTTCTAACCACTTTGGCCACGTGGTTGTCAAATGAGAGATTGCTATCAACTTGGGTCCCCAGGTCCCTAATTACTTCTTCCGTACTTAATGGATTACCACCTATGTGGTAATTTGTGGGCACTTTGTTTTTGCCAAAGAGGATGACTATACACTTTTTGGCATTTAGCTTGAGGCCATGGCTCTGGCACCAGTTGTCTGTTTCTATGAGGCCCTTTTGGAGGATGCTTGTGTTGGCTAGAGAATCGATTATAGCACCCAGTTTGCAGTCATCTGCGAACTTGGTCAGCCACAGTCCTTCCGTGTTGGCCTGTACCTCCGAGAAATATATACCGAACAGGAGAGGTCCCAGGACTGAGCCTTGTGGGACACCACTTGTAACTGGTTTGGAGCCTGACATGGCTCCAGCAATTCTAACCATGTGGGTTCTGTCCTTGAGCCAGTTTGCAACCCATCTAGTGACATAGGGGTTTATATTTAAGCTGGTGAGCTTATCTATAATGCCCGAGTGGGGTATTGTATCGAAGGCTTTTGCGAGGTCCAGGTAGGCTGTGTGGACCACCTTCCCCTCGTCAATGGCCTTGGTGACTGTTTCAAAAAAATTGACCAGGTTTAAGAGGCAGGATCTGCCCTTAACAAAGCCGAATTGGGTAGGATCCAGTGTCTGTAGGTCCCCAATATCATTTTTTATGAGGTCCATGATGATCCTTTCCATAGCTTTGCAGACCAAGCTAGTCAGGCTTATGGGGCAATAGTTTCCAGGATCCATTGAGGCACCACCTTTGTGGAGAGGGACCACTGTTGCTGTACGCCACTCTTTGGGTACATATCCTGTGGTAAGGCTGAGATTGAACAGTAGTTTTATGTTTGGGTTTAGTTCTTCTTGGAGTTCATGTAGGACGCAGCCCGGGACACCGTCTGGTCCCATTGATGCTGTGTTTTTTGCTTTGGAGAGGGCGGCTCCTACCTGAGCATCTGAGATGTCAGGGGGGCAGCTCTCTGCTGGGATAGATATTTGCCATTTTGGTGGGGGGGGGGGTTTGCACTGAACCTGTCAGCTAGGATGTTGGCAATGTCTGTGGGTTTGGTCTATTTTTTGTCATTTTGGACTAATTCTGAGCATATCTGGGAATTCCCACCCAGGTTCCTAACATAACTAAAGAAAGCCTTGTGATTATCCTTAGTGTCCTGTGCAATTTTTCTCTCGAAGCTGGCCTTAGACGATTTTATGAGTGCCCGTAGTTTTTTGCTAACACTGATCAGAGATGCCTTCCCTTTTTGGGATTTTGCTCTATCATGTAGTAGCTTCCTCCTTCTATTGTACAGTTTGTTTATGGCTGGGGTCCATCAGACAGGACGTCTGCCTTTGGAGGATTGGGTCTTGGTTTTATTTGGGATTGCATGATCCATGCATTCCTGAAGGTGTTCATAGAATGCGTTTATAAAGGATTCTGCGGTCTGGGCCGTATTTTCCACAGGCCCGGGGGCTTTGAAGGATTCCACCTCAGTTTTAAGGAGTGTGAAATTTGCTTTAGAGAAGTTTTTCACTGTGGTTTTCTGGGCAGGGGGTGGGGTCGGGATGTGAATATCCAGTGAGATTAGTTTATGGTCTGATCTTACCAGTGAGGGATACACTTCTGGTCTGGAGCATAGAGTCCCCATGTTGGTGATGATCAGGTCCAGTATGTTTTCCCCTCTTGTGGGAGTGGTAACAAGTTGTTCCATAGCATTTGAGTTTATAAATTCTAGGAACCTTTGAGCTAGGGTGTTGGAGCTAGAGTAATTCTCCCAGTCTATGTTTAGGTTGTTGAAGTCGCCCAATATAATGGTGTTTGGAGAGACCTTCATATTTTCCAGTGTTCTCAGGAAGGCCGAGTGGGGTTCCTGGGTTTGGGAGGGTGGTCTGTAGCAGGCTATAAACTGGAAGGCAGTTTTACCCACTGTTAGTTGCACATGGATAGTCTCTGATGCTTCGTGCTGTGCCACCAACCTGGAGGTGTGGGTATCTTTGACAAATATTGATACCCCCCTCCTTTTCTGGTTCGGTCCAAGTTTTGGGGCTGAAAAGCATGGTATGAGGTATAACCTGGTAGTGCTGGGGTGCTCTCGGGAGCCTTGAACCAGGTTTCTGTTACTGCACAGATATCGATGTTCTCCATGCTAAGGAGAGTTTCGAGTGCATGCATCTTGAGGTTTAGACTTCTAGCATTGAGTAGCATTACTCTTAGTTTCTTATCCCTTGTGATACTTATGGAGGTGGGTTTGTCTTTTTAGCCTTTCCTAAAAAAGGCACTATGGGGGTAGCAAGAGCCTTTGCCAATATCCGAAAGCCCAGGGGTGACAGGTGCAAGCCATCCCTAGCGAAGCATCGTGGCTTGTCGAGCATGTCATCCCAGGCTGATTTTCTAAATCGGCAGATTTACTATACTTTTTTACTATTATTTAATTTATTTTTTAATTTATTATTTAATATTAGGCTTCAGAATGTAACGTATACCTTATAGGATGTTCCAGGTGTCATTTATGTGATGAAATCTGATACCTACATTCTCCCTTGCTTCAATCTTTCATGATTGTCTCTTCAAATATGTGATTTTTTACTATGTGAAGAATGAGTTCCTGTCTGGTGTGTTCAGATAATGCTCAAGTCTGTAGACTGCTTTTGAACAGTGGTACAAGTTCAAATACAGAAGTATGTCAAACATTTGTAATGTGTTTTCATATTAACGTTATGTGTGGAACTGTTGGCCACATATGTTATTAACCCATGATTATCCTGCTTATGTCTTGATCACAGTTGGGGTTGCCACCTTTTATTGTGGCTAAAAGTGGACCAACACCACACTCCTCTCACCATCTGTAACCATTTCTGCCCCTCTTACACCCATTTTCCTCCCAATTTGTGATGTCATCATGATGTCAGCTGGTGGGGAATGCTCTCTTTTTCCATCCCTGATGCCTTTTTTTCTGCCGATTTACTATGCTTTTCTGTAAAAAAGTATAGTAAATCTGCCGATTTAGAAAACTCCAATAGTTGTTTCTTCTTTTTTGGGACAGAATAGCAGAGGTGTACAGTGTTTTCCGGACTACTGGAAATCAGTTTGAGTTCTGGATAGTACGAAAAAAAAATGGATAGGTGGCAACCCTAATCACAGTTCTACTATCCTACCCCTGCTTGCTGCCTATTTGAAACACTTTATTGTATACAGCATGACATTATTATGATGACAGTCCTAAGACTAACACACAACAAAGATACCCAGAAATGGTCCATAAACAAACATTTTTTATCTCCCTCTTCTTCTCTCGCTACCCCCACCCCCAGTGCCACCAATCTTTGTTTTCAGCATTTGCGTGATGCCTGGAATTGAGTAGCTTTGATAACTGATGGCAAACAACAGTTCGCATATTTTGGCAAAAAATGGTGAGATTTGTCTCTGACTGTATTAAACTGCTGCCCTTCATGCTACTGTGCTTACCCTCACTGCTCTAGAGAAAGACAGACTGATAGCACTATGAAGAGATAATTATTATCATATGCTGAAGGTTGATTTTTGTGGTGGTGCTAGCCTTAAGTACTTTGCTCTGTAGCTTGTGTAATTTGATCAGTAGGGGTTCTAATCTCACAGCAGTCAACCTGCATGTGTTTGTCTATTTCTGAGTGGGTGTGCAGTCAGAAAAGCATAAATCTGTGTTCTACCATTCTCCTTCAAGTAGCATTCAGAAGATACTTTATATTGGGAGTTGACTAGATGGTTAAGGTGTTTACCTCATAGAATCAATGTACAGAGTTTGATTTTCAGTTTGAGGGGAAATGGCTGGGCTTAATAGCCCACAAGGGCAGCTAGCCTAATACTTATCTAGGAATCGATGAGTTATAAGCTGAATATGCATACTTTCATAACCTCATATTTCAAGTGTTGACATAAATCAACTGACAGAATAATTTTTTGCACATAGCATCGAGGGATTGATTCCAGCTGCATCTCACATCATTTTTGGGGAGGGTTTGCATAATAGTTAAGGTGTTAACCTCACAGAAAAAATAATACAGGGTTTGATTCTCACTTGAGATCTATGACCAGGCTTAAAAAGGCACCTGTGGTCATTAATCTAGTACTTACCTATAAACATATGAACAATATGGGATGTTTCAGTTGTCACTACTGTCATGTAGTATGCTGGACACATACTACTTTGCTTCACACTGTTTAACAAAATTGCTCTTACACACTTAAAAGATGGTAGGATTAAATATTTAGCACTACCATGCATTTTCTGAAGCATAAGAAATCTGACACATAGATGTATGTTATCGTGTAATCACTTCAGTACTCAGTGATGTGGTAGAAACCAGTACAATTCCATGAGAAACACTAAAACATGCTTTAAACATGTGGAGAGTTAGCAAATATGAGGATATTGTTAAATATGCCCCAGTACTATCCATATAATGAACACTTTACTGCAAAAATCATGACGCATGCTTAAATAATGACTGAGGAAACATTAACATGTTTGTTAAGAAATGGTGCTGAAACAGAACTGGCAATATGTTTATATTCCTTATTTGCATGAAGCTTGCCATCCAACACCGTGGAACACTGCCAATTTGAAAATAATTGCACATGCACTAATATTTTGCCATCATTCTCACAAATAAGCTTGTTAGAGGTATGATTCAATAAACAATTTCAACAAAAAGAGAGCAATGTCTAGTGGCTTATACTACTTGTATATGGTTTAATGGCTTGTCAAGATATGATAAGATTACTATGACACTATCTAAACACTACATACTATAAATCGTGTTTACACTTCAACACATTAGACTTGCAAATGAGGTACAGTGGTGTGGAACCTTTGGACATACTAAGTAGCAATAAGTAGTGTACTTTCATATGTTTGATATCTGTGTTTTGTATTTATATTGCACATTGTACAAATATTAGGAAATATTGACAAGGACACAATGAATTACAGAGATTTGCATGCAATGATCCAGAGCTTAAAAGGCAGGAATACTTGGGTGTTACTCCATGTTTGACAACAGTGATTATCAAACCATGAACAGATACCAGCCAAGCATGAAACAAACTCCAAAATCTAAAAGCTTGCTGTGGTAATAATGACACCAGGTCCACTAACCAGGCAAATATTCTGCTACATAAAAATGTTGAGCTCTTTTGCTCCTATTATAGGGAGCTTATATAACGTTTGTTACAACATACGCTTTAGATAGTAAAGCTATTACAAATGTATTATATAAGAATTTTGTACTTTTCCCTTGAAAATAATAATGTATGGAGTAAATTCAGAGAAAAAAACATATATAGTATATAAGAAGAATAAATCTTTTAAGAATTATTTGGAAAATGAAAAAGAAGTGGAAACTAAAGGAAGGAGAAGTAAAAAATTCTTGGGAATGTATAATGTGGCTATTGCCACCAGCGTCCTTATTTACTAATGGGAAAAAGTTTTCAGGTTAGAGGGAAACAATTAAAATGAATGGACGATATTCCTGTGATTCCAAAATGGTGGTATAGTTAGCTCAGTTTCAATCATGCCCGGCATTTTATGAGGTGAAGATGACCAGAAAATTAAAAAAAAAAAAACATATATATGAGCATTTGTTTGACATTAAAAATAAAAAAGGTACCACTGATTTATACAAACATATTGAGAAGGAAAATGAACATTCATTTAGGTTTTTGGTGTTACAACAGACAGTTTTTGACCCAAGCAGCTCTATTATTAGTGAACATTTAGATAAATGTGAATTGAAATGGCAAATAAAATTAGATGCTATGCGAGGGTCTATATTACATTCACAAAAACACCTTTCAGCGAACGACTCTTCACTGAACGATAATCAGTGAAACCTATATCCCTTGGACAACCATTCCAGTGAATTTTTTCCTAGGAGAAAAATTGCTTGGCCAACCTAAAACCAGACAAAATTTAAAACCCTTCAATGTGGGGGGCTGTGCCCTCACACCTCTCCTAACTAAATATACCAACTCAAAAATCACACTACAGTGGGGAAAAGGGCAAATTCCCAATGATGGCCAAGTGTTTTTCCCCTAGGAAAAAAGTTCACTGAAATGGACATTTATGGAAGTTAGAGTTCGATGGTTTTCATTCAGCAAAGAGCCATTCACTGAAAGGGGTTTTTGTGGACATAATATAGACTCGCTATGAGATTCTTAGGACTTAATGAAACTACTTCTATCAATTCTATTTTAAAATTGAAGTATTATGGTGTGCAATTATTTGTTAGCAGATTATTTGAATGTTTAATTGATTTTAGGTTTGAACTGGATGAAAGAGAACATGTGACTTGTGGTTTTAAATATATAAAATGTGTTTTTAGCATATCCAAGTATGTTCTGATGAAGTTCCCTACAATAGGAAAGAAAGTGCTTAACATTTTTATGTAATAAAATATTTGGTTAGCAGACCTGATGTCATTATAGTTCCACAGCAAGATTTTGGAGTTTGTTTTGTGCTTGGCTATCTGTTCATGGTTTGTATACTATGTCTTTTGTCATAGCAAGTGCAGGAATGGACTATGGTTCAGGTTGTAGTCAGAAACATCTTCAAGTTTTTGGTGACTTACAACAGGTCAGTCAACAATTAAGCCAATCCCACAATTATGGTACTGAAAGAACAGACTGTACTTTGAGCGGTGGGAATTTGGGGTTCCCACTGGCACAGCCCACATATGTGTACTATAATACTGAAAACAAAATTGAATTCAATACTAGTTCAGTGTAGTGGTGGAGCAGTTAGCACTGTTGCCTCACACCAAGAGGTTCTCTAGTTTGATTCTCAGCTGGAGTGCCTTCTGTGTGGAGTAGGTAGGTGCACGTGTGCCTTCTGTGAAGATTGGGTACCAGGCTGGTTACTCGACACCATAAAAACTTAACTGAGAATCAATCTGAAGACTGGTGATCCACTGTGGCGATCCCTAACTCGGAAAATTCAAAAGACATTTCTTTATAGTTCAGTGGATAACAATGAGAGACTTGTGTGATGGAAAACAAACCAATCTGAATTTCATGCTAATAGTCTGTTGGAGCAGTTTGATAATCATAGACAACTGCTGTCCAGTTTTGAAAAGAAACTGTTGAATTTTAACAAAATGCAGCTAGAAAGCAGCTAACTTATTGAGTTAAAACAGGTCCCAAAAGTTCTGAGACTTTGGAAAAAGGCTCCAAACTTCAATCAGCAACTTGTAAACCTGTTTGATAGGACTGGCTGTCACATTATGAGGCTGATTATTAAATATAATGAGTTGCAAATGGACATGTTATCTACGGACATTGATAAACTGAATAGATCCATTTGAAATGATTTGGTGTTTAAAAATCATGTGGACAGATATCATAATATATCTTCTAGTACTGACAAAACCTGTGATAAGATTATGCAGCAGAATGTTAGAAAATTTGAAAAGAGACTGTAATGAATATGGAAGGGGGTACAGCCTACCCAGACCTACCAATTAAGCATAGCAGTGGACTAAACAATGATGAGAATTATCCAATTGAAGAAGAGGAGGAAATGGCATCACCTAATTCTCAAAGAAAAGGAAATAACGGAGCTTCCCTTTGGGAGAAGTGGCAGTGAGGAGATCTGAACAGTTGAAATACAAAATTACCATCTCTACAACCGGGGAGCAACATGAACAAAGTTTTTTGATAGAAATTAGGGGCAAACCAAAGAGGAAGAATTACAGGAAATGAACTATGAGTCATCTGCAGAATATGTTGAACATTGCAATAGCCCATTTTGGATTATTGCCAATAATACGAAATACTTTAAAATATACAAATTGTCATCTAAAGATATTGGTACTTAACATGTAAATGTGTTAGTAAGAGCATGGACATTTGTACCAGCTAGGAGAGGTAATGTTAATGATGTTTTCATTGATTTTTAATTATTTATGCAGAAATTAAACCTCTCCTTGTGGTTTGCCAACAATAATTCCAGTTGAAGAAATCGTGTATTATAATGATAAGTATATTTAACCATCACATTTTACCAACATTTGAAAAATTATCTGAGTTAGACATCAGATATACTTTAAATTAACCTAGTGAATGTAAATTTCAGACTGTGTCTTTAACTGATATGAAATTACTGAAGGGAATTTCTGATGATAAAAGTATCAGAGTGATGAAACCAGATAAAGGGGGTGGTTTAGTTTTAATGAATAAGGAAGGTTAGTCTTGTTGAATATATTGTTTGCTTATGGAAGATACATGCGCAGAAGTAGCACTGAACTAAATTAATATAGCCTTCACCAAAATTGATTTACTGCTTGAGGACATGTTAATGCAGGATCAAATTTCTAAGAATGACTTTGACTATATGTTTAATGACAAACCTGTAATAGTTTATATATTTGGGATCATGAAACACATAAATGTTTTGATAATCCACCTCTAGGACCCATAGTTGATGGAGTTAGATCTAAAACACACTTTATAGCCAAATACATTGACAATGTTTTAAAAGATGGTTTGAGAAACTTACCTTACATCTGTAAGGATTCATGGCAGTTTTTATGCTTATTGAGGGAGGTGGAATTTAAAATAGATGGTATGTTTCTTGCAACAGATATACATAACTTATATTCTGTAATAACACATGATGTAGGACTGCAGTGGTTTGAAGAATGTATGTATACTAGCAAGACACTACCTCAAGATAAAGTAAATGTTATTATAACATTAATTGGAATAATTTTGAAGCACACCTTTGATTATTTTGAAGGGTAATTATTCATTTAAAAAACATTATAGCAATGGCACCGCATGTGCCCCCATTTTTGTGAATTTTATGGCCCATTGGGAAAAAAACTATTTAATGAATAGTGAATTTAAGAACTGTTGGTCAGTATATACACAATTTTTGGATGATATATTTATATTGTGAACTGATTCTTATGATCGATTACAGGAATCCATTGAATACATCAATACTTCAGTTGATTTTTTTAAGTTCACATCCAATATTAATAAAGACAATATAGTGTTTTTGGATGTGGAGATTAGGAAAGAGTACTTAAACCAAACATATGTGTCTAGTATACACCAACAGCCGTCATACTCTAATTTCTTTTTACAATATAACAGATAGCATCTGAAACACCAGAAGAAAGTGGTGGTGAAAGGTCAGCTGGTGCAAGTAGCTCAGATGGTCTCAGATTTAGATCAATTTCTTAAGGAGTGTGATACTGTGGTTGGCTTGTTCTTAAATAGGGAATATCCTGAAGAATTTGTCATGGAAATTAAAGAAGAGTTTATAGGAAAAAGAAAGACTGTTTTTTCATAAACCATTAATTTTACCTAGAGGTAAAGAAGACCATTTAAATAATAACCCTAGTAATTCACTATATAAAACTAACAGAACATTTGTTACCACATTCACGTTAGTAAAACTATTACAAATATATTATATAGGAATCATGCACTTTTTGTTGAAATAATGATGTATGGAGTAAATTAGGAGAAAAAAAACATATATAGTATATAAGAAAGATACATTTTTTTAAGAATTATTTGGAGCATGAAAAAGAAGTGGAAACTAAAAGAAGAAGTAAAAACTTCTTGGGAATGTATAAATATGACCATTGCACCCAGTGCCCTTATTTACTAATGGGAGAAAGTTTTCAGGTTAGAGGGGAAACATTTAAAATGAATGGATGATTTTCCTGAGATTCCAAAATGGTTGTATATTTAGCTCAGTGTCAATTATGCCCTGCATTTTATGTTGGGAAGACAACCAAAAAAATTAAAAGAACGTATATATGAGCATTCATTTGAGATTAAAAAGAAAAAGTATGAATGCTTTATACAAACATATTGAGAAGGAAAACAAACATTCTTTTAGATTGTTGGTGTTACAGCAGTTTGTGGCCCAAGGAGCTCTGTTATTAGTGAGCACTTAGATAAATGTGAATTGAAATGGCAAACAAAACTAGATGCTATGAGATTTCTAGGACTTTATAAAACTACTTCTATCAATTTGATTTTAAAATTGAAGTATTATGGTGTTTAATTATTTGTTAGCATATTATTTGAATGTTTAATTGATTTTTGGTTGAGATTGGATGAAACAGAACATGTGATTTGTGGTTTTAAATACATAAAATGTGTTTTCAACATATCCAGGTATGTTCTGATGAAGTTCCCTACAACAGGAATGAATGCACTCAACATTTTTATTTAATAAAATATTTGCTTGGTTACGGACCTGGTGTCATTACTGTAGCACAGCAAGCTTTTGCATTTTGGAACTGTGATTATCATCCATCATATACATGGTCAATACACTATAATGTGAAACTGCTAGATATCATTCACACTACCACAATAACCATGAATGACATGATATATGAGTTATCCATGCAATATGTAATGTCTTGTGATCAACACATTGCTGTTTTGTCTGCTTGTCAAGGGAGATTCCTTTTCACACAAACATGTAATGTACATTACATGTGTGTACTATTGCACAGGTGTATACAGACTTCTCTTGTGCCACTGGTAGTTGATACAATATATTTTAGTTTGTGTTCTTAGATAGGGAGGAATTCAAATTCTGTAGTGACTACCTTGTGTGAGTGTGTATGTGACTCTCTTGCTAAGTAGGACTGGCTTCAACCACAGATCTGATGTGTATACTTCCACTCAGTAGAAAAATGTACAATGGGAGAGGCCTCCACCATCAATTTTATTTCCTTTTAGGCCAAACATCTGCCCAGCAGCACGCTGATGATATCATTCATTCAAATGTGCTGATTGTCATACTTGAAGTCCGACTTCTTCTGTGGCATTGGCAATTGACACAATGTACTCTTGCTTGTACACTTAATAAGTAGGTGTTCAATCCATCAATGACTTGTATCAGTGTGTGTGCAGTTTTAGTCCTAGATAGGAATGGTTTCACCCACAGATGTGATATGTAGAATTACAATGGGAGAGGGCTTTCCAATCACTTTCATTCCCTTTTAGCCCAAACATTTCTTTTCAATACAATGATAATGTAATCCATTCAAATGTGTTCTATCTCTCATTTGTAGTCAGATTTTGCCTGTGGCACTAGTGGTTGATATTATGTACTGTACGTTGTGTACATAGATAGGTGTTTGAATCCAGCAATGACCCACTTGTATCAGTGTCTGTGTGAGTCTAGAACTCATCTAGAATGTTTTCACCTACAATTCTGATCTGCAGGATTCCACTAGGATTGGACTGTCCCATCACTTTTAGTTAATCTGCTTTGCAACAAAATGATGACATAATCCATTCAAATGCACTCTATCTCACACTTGTTGTCAAATCTCTCCTGTGGTGTAAGTGGCCAATGCAACATACTGCACCTTGTGATGTTGAGTAGGTAGGTGTTCGAATCCAGCAATGACTAGTGTGAACCAGTGCATGTGTGATTCTACAGCTAGGTAGGTTTCACCCATAGATTCGGTCTGTCAAATTACAGCAAGAGAGGGCTCTCCAATCACTTTCAGTCCCCTTTAGCCCAAACAACTACTTTGCAATAAAATGATAATGTAATCCATTCAAATATGCTCTATCTCACACTTGTAGTCAGACTTCTCCTCTGGTGCTGGCAGTTGATACAATATGCAATTCTGTATAGCTTGTGTATTTAAATAGGTATTTATATCCAGCAATAATTCACTTGTACCAGTGGATATGAAATTCCAGAGCTAGGTTGAAATAGCTTTATCCACAGATCTAATATGTAGTATTATACCAGGTGAGGATTCTCCCATCACTTCCAGCCCATTTTACTAAACACTGATGAGGCCATCCATTTAAATGTTCTGTATCTCACACATGTAATAAGAATTCTCTTGCGGTGTTATAGATCGATACAGTGGTCTTTTGCTTGTGGACTTGGGGATGCTGCTGTTTGAATCTAGTATTTTCTAAATATTGTGAGTGTGTGCCATTACAGTCACTGGGATGATTGGATTATCCAACATGTAGTGTGTACACTTCCCCTCAGGCAAGATATTAGCATGAGGCGAGAACTCATAGTACCCATTAACTCACTTTGAAGCTACACCTATGCCTGGCAACACAATGATAATGCCATGTTTTCAAATATGTTCTGTCTCACTGGTGTAGTAAGATTTTACATGTGGCACATATGGTTAATAAACAGTTCTTTAGACTGTAAACTTAGGCAGCTCTTCAAATCCAGCACAGTCCGCATAATTTTTGAGTGTAGTGACATAAAACACTGTCTTATCCAACATTCTCCCAAAATCTTTCCCAAACTCTTTTAGGTTAAACATGGGCCTTTCAGTATATTGATGAACTCATCTCATTCAAATATGTGTTCTGTGACATTTGTGAAATGACTTCTCCTGTGGTGCAAGTAGTTAATACTGACTTCCATAGCAGGACCTCAAAGCAGTATATGTGCAAAACAATATTGATAGACAGGAGTGGCTTACCCAACAGACAATGATATGGCTATCTCACAGTTGTGTCAACAGTAACATGGCTAAAGGCTTTTAATCTCTCATAATAAATTTTAGGGGATAAATGACTATTCAAAACATTGTTTAGTTCAGACCTTGAAGTGTGTCTTTTCTGACATCTGTACTTTAAAGTCTCCTGTGTCAGAAACAGGTAATACACAGCTTTGATTTTGGTAATATGTGTCTATCAGAAAATAGTGACAGACAGAAGTGGTGTACCCTGACAGTATTGATATGGGACTGTGACGGTTTTGTGAACACTAACTGGGCCAACATTTTTTGAGGCCTCAGACAACATTTTATAGAAACCATAACCATTCCAACATTAAAGATACAGTCCCTTCAAGTGTATGCTTCATGGCATATCAGAAGTGATTATTTCTGTGACTTCAGTAGCTGGTATGCAGCTCTGTTAGGTATGACCTCAGGCAGGTGTTTAAGTCTGGCAAGGTGTAACTACTGAGTATGTCAGAAAATGATTCCAAGTTTGCTTCCCCAAAAGGAATGCTATTTATGATATCACTTAATTAAAACATTTACATATGCCTTTTATTATTTTGTTCCCAATATAGTAGTTAAAAGCATGAATGGATCACTCATCAATTCTTTTTTTTTTCCAAAATTTTTATTGAATTTAAACACATGTAAATAATAATAATATCATTCTAATGTAAATTTTTGTTAAACAGCTATATACATTATTTACATTTGGCCTAAAATGAAAATTTTCCATCAGGAAAGAAATAATGAAACTTCCATTTACCAAAACAATAATTCCAAACATTTAAGAAAAACATTCAGTCAGAATTATAGAGAATACGATAATTTAAGAGTTTCAATTAAACCAAAAACTTTTATCCAAGGATTATTAGACCATTTCCTGGTGAAGATTATTGATTCTTTAACTTTTATTTCTGTAGATGTTGATTCTTCCAGTAATAATAGGAAGTCTTCAATGCTAGGTGGATGAGCTGATTTCCATTTTCTAGTTAGACATTTTCTTGCCACTGCTAAAATTGTCAGAAGGATGTAGAAATTGGAATTCTTTATGTTATTCATAACATTTACATTCAAGAGAATTAGGGTTTTAGATAAAACAAATGAGTCTGAAAATAAAGCTTGACAAAATGTATCAATATCTGGCCAGTACTTGTTTATTTTTATACACTCATAAATAAAATGTTCCCAATCAGCTGAGCATACCAAAGAACATCTCAAACAAACAATAGTACTGGATTATTATATTTTAGCAACTTTGTTGGAAGTCTAGAAAGCTCTGTGCAAGAATTTTCATGTGAAGATGTTCCACATTTGGAGATTGGAAGTTAGTTTCACAGAATATAAAAGATCAGATTTGACTTCTGAAGATAAATTTAATATTTGACCTTTATCAATAAATTTCCAAAATTTTTGTTTGGGTATAGTTTTGTAGTTTATTAGGATTTTATAAAGATTAGAAATTAAGTTAGGCCAATTCTGATTGTTATAAATCAAATCCTGAAGACGAAGTATCAGTTTAGGAATAGTTTTAAATGAAGAATTATTTATTATTCTACATAAATATTGAGCATAGGAAAGAATGCTATGTAAGATAATCCAATCAGTGTCTGATATGTTATAAACATAGTCTGCAATACTGTTACATTTTTTCTACAGTGATGCCAGCAAATGAAATGTTTTGGTTCTCAATCTTGAAATATTCTTTTGTGTAATCTATTGGTATAATTTTTACAGATTCTGAAAGGAATTAGTAGTTCCCACCAAAGTTTTACATCTAAGTTTGAATTAATAAATGTTCTGAAAATGTTATAAATATGATTTATTAAGTTTACTTTAGTAGGTTTTGTGATATTATATTGTAAATTGATGCCTAGTGTATAGCATAGCCTGACATTTTGGATTATCTGCTAATAGATTACTAGCTAATTTATTTTCATTTAGGAATATGATTGCATGACGAGATTTCCAGGCAGAAAAGAAATTTGAGAATGGAGGCTTTAATATATGATTCAATATCTGGAAAATGTATTCCTCCTAGTTCCCAGGGTCTAATATGATGATAAAGAGCTACTCTATTTCTTTTTGGAAACCAGAAAAATTTTAATAAAATTCTATTAAAGTCATTTAATATCATTTTGCTTGGAGACATGGGAATGGCTTGAGCAATATAATTGATTTTTGGAAGTAGGATCATCTTTATTAGTTGTAGTCTGTCCTCAAATTTTAAAAACAATTTGTTCCATTTTTCTATTTGTAGTTTTATAGAAGATAATATATTTGTATAGTTTGTAATTAGGGTCATATTTATGTTATCACATAAAGTTATTCCTAGATAATTTATGGTTGGTACTAATGTGTTAATTATGTGATTTGTGTTAAAAAGCGTCTTATGATTTCTGTTTAGTATCATATATCTGGATTTTTTATTATTTATTTTTAGACCTGAACTAAGAAAAAAAATTTTAGGAAGAGATTCTTCTGAGGATCTTAAAGTTAAAAGAATGTCATCATCAAAAAGCATGATTTTGGAATTGAAATGACTATGTATCTCAATACCAATTATTTTTGGAGACTGGCGGATAGTAATTGCAAATATTTCAATGGCTAAAGCAAATAATAAAGGAGACATAGGACAACCTTGTTTAGTTTCTTTAGTAATTTTTATAGCTTCCGAAGAGAATGGACCAAGTTTTACATAAGAAAGGTTGTTACTATATAGACTTTTTATCAAGTGTGTAAATTGAGAGGGAAAGTTAAAGATTTCTAGTGATCTGAAAAGAAAGTCCCATTGTAATATATCAAACGCTTTCTCAATGTTGAGAGCAATTAAAAGAGCTTCTTGTTTATCCCTAGTAATAATATCTATTAGAGTAAGATTTCTTTGAATATTGTCATGTGTTTGTCTATTGTAAATGAAACCTGTTTGATCTTCATGAATGATATTTGTTAAGGATTTCTTGATCCTATTTATTAAGATGGATGTAAAGAGTTTATAATCGCTGTTAAGAAGTGAAATAGGTCTATATGAATTGCATAATGTGGAATTCTTATTTTCTTTACAACAGGAGTAATTAAAGAATATCTCCATGAGGGAGGAATTAAATACTGAGAATGAACTACATTCAGAGCATTATAAAATGAAGGTATAGCTGGAGATGGAAGCAATTTATAAATTTCATTTATGATTCCATCTATTCCGGGAGCTTTATTATTTTTGATTTGTTTTATTTTATCTACTATTTCTTGCAATAAAATTTGTTGTTGTAAATCAAATTTTATATTTTCAGGTAATTTATTTATATTATATAAGTTTATATCTATATCTATTGTATTTGCATTTGGAGGATCAGAAGTTTGAAGACCAGAATAATGATGTTTAAAGGCATCAATAATGTCACTAATATCAGACATTGCTTTATTGTTTTTACCTTCATGTAAAATTTTTGTAATACTGTTACAAGCTGATTGTTTATTAACTCTCATAGATAAGTTATGCATGTGTTTTGGTGACATTGAGTATGAGTTAATTTTCAGTTTTTCTAATGCTGGATTAGTCTTGTGTGTTAAAATTTTATTATATTTTTTGTTTAATTGATCTGTTCTTATTTTCTTAGTGGCTGAATCATCTATATTTATATCAATTGTTTTTGTATATTTTGTAATTCTGATTCCCAATCTTTTGTTTTATTTTTATACCATGAAAGACGTTTGCCATATAAAAAGGCCTTTAGTGTGTCCCATAATATTACTGAATTTGTATCCTCTGAATGATTGGTTTCTAGGAAATAATTTATTTCAGAATGTAACCAAGGTTTAAATTGCTTTAAATTGATAATGTAGGCAGGAATTCTAGTTGTTATATTAAGTCTTTTAAAAACAGAATCTAACTTTAGGATAAGATAATTATGATCAGAAAGAGGACATGGAGAAATGGTAAAATTACTTACTTTTGAGTTTAAGTCTTGGGATATGTATATTTTGTTGATTCTAGTTTGAATATTGAATCTGAAGTCTCTATGAGAGTATGATAGAGAAAGATTATCTTTAAATATAAAGGTATCAATTAGATTTAAGTTACCCATCCGATTTTTAAGCGCTTTCCCTATTGGAGAAAGATGAAAGGGTCTACTGTTTGTAGTCTCAGAATTATCTACAATACAATTAAAGTCACCGCCTAAAATCAGAATCCCTTTTTGAACTCTGTTGATTAGTTCTATATGTTTCTTCACTGTTGCCATCCCTATACCTGGAAACCAGTAGATATTCACTAGAGTCCAAATTCTATTATTGTATTTTATTATTACTATAGATAGCAGACCCTCCTTATCTTCATGATTAAATATGATTTGAGGCATAGAAATACTTTTTTTCCATAATATCATAGATCCTGTTGTTTTTTTTTTTGTATAATGAGTGAGACAATATTGTATAATCTGTGGGATTCCAAATGAATTTATCATTAGCCTTAAAATGGGACTCCTGTAAAAATATTACTTGGACCTTATTCATTTTTAAATATTTTAAAAGATTAGCTCTTTTCCTTGGGTTATTTAATCCATTAACATTTAGAGAAAGTAAAGTTAATTCCATTTAGATAGTTGGATTTAAAAGAAGTTTAAATAGTAGCACAAATGCAAAACTGAATGTTGTGTAGAGTTGTTAATAATTTTTATGGAGAGTGTTTTTGATAATATGAAAGTTCTTTCTGTGCTGGTAAAGTAATGAAAGTTTATTTTAGGCCATACTAATAAAAAGGAAAAGAAAATATAACTAAATACATATTCCTCAAGAAATAAAAAATATCTTAAAAAACATTTCCAAACATGGAGTGAAGGTCACCCCTAATCTGATAGATGTTGCTTGCTCTATCAGATTATCAATCAAACCAATAAGTAAATCAAAACATGTAAGTGTGAGCTCCAATATAAATACAGGAGAAATCAAATAAAATAGATTAACTGAATTTCAATTTATAATAGAAGAAATTGATTCAAATCCAATTTTCCTTATGCAAGAGCATAAAAAAAGCATAAAAAAGGAGCTCGGTATATAGCTCTATATATATAGTAATAAAATAACTGTGTCATATCATAAAGAAACCCATGAAAGGGAATGCTGTATACTATAAACAAGATTTAAGTCACATAAAACATGCATATTAAACTATTAAATGTATTATGACATTGAACCTTAAAATTAATTATTGCTGAGAAATTAATAGAAAATTTGATAAGAGCTGTTAAACAGAAGAACTTTATTAACTAGATTTTATAAAGAAATTATTTTAACATGTTTGAATTGTCCCTAGTAGACCATTACAATAATTATTTCCACATATATATATATATATATATATATATATATATATATATATATATATATGTATAAATACTAGTAGCGTTGTCGCCTCACAGTAAGAAGTTGTCCTGTTCGATTCTCAGCTGGAGCATCTTCTGTGTGGAGACGTGTGAATGGGCGTACCTTCATTGAAGGTTGTGCATCAGGGCCGGCAACCCGGCATGTAAAAATCTACTGCCAATCTTTAGTGGATCGGAGTTTCACTGTGGCGACCCCTAACCGGGAAAAGCCGAAAGACACAACAACAACAACAACTTAACTTAGTAACTTTGTTTCACCAAGTTTCTTCTTATTGTTCAATTTTAAATTTATGTTCATCGGGGAAACCCTATTACACAGCGTGTGAAAAAGAAATACATCATGGTTTAGTCTCTTTTTTAACCCCAAATATTTCTGTTGCAATAAATGACACTCCCACTGTGTTATATTTATAGTGTCATGTCTGCTTTAAACCCATATTACGTCTTACTTGAACCATGACAAGCAGATAAGAAAAAACAAATGTCAAGCAAAATCAATTGCAACACTTCCATTTTAAATTACTTTCATTTATTCAGCACATCAAAAAGTCATGTGTGATAACTAGGAAGAACGTTTATAGGAAAAACGCTTAGTGACAGTATAATATCAGTAGAAACTGTATTATTATAAACAACCAAACTGAACTACTTCATAGAAATATAATGTAAGAAATAAAGCAATGTACAAATCAATGCCCGCAGTACTGCTATAAAACAGTCTATGACCTTGCCCCAAAGGAAATGTTGCACATCCACCAATCAAATGAGGCAAGAGTCACTCACTCCAGGGATCCCAAACCGGCCTGTGACATAAACAGAATATGCTGCAGAGACAAATATGTCTCCCATAAATTTCTTTGGAGTCAATTCTCAATTCACATCAAGCAAAGCTCCTCACTGACCACGTCCAAGCACAACCCAGATAATTGAATGAAAGACCATAAATTCACCCCAGGGTGGTGCCAAGTCCCTTATGGAGAGAGGTAGTCAGTGCTGACCTTAGACTCATTATGCAAATAACACCCATTTATCCTGGTCAAATGGAATAACTCAGGTGTAATATGGCTAAGACTGTAATGATATCTTGGCATGACTAGGCTTATAAGGACCCCAGGGCCATTCACCTAATAACCTCCTATGAACCTATAATCAGTAGAAAAGACTGGCTGATAGCCATATCATACATAATATGTAGTAAGAGTGTTATTTAATTTTTAGTATGTATAGCCTGCTCTGTTAAATTTAATTATAGATTTAGTGTTAAATATAATAACTCCTATGTGTGTGCAATTTTTTTTAATCTAAAGACTGGCACATTAACTTCCTATTGCAATATCTAGAATCTAGAGTGCTAAAACGATAATTGTTTTTTTAGTCAATCAGATTCCCCACAGCAGAGATGAATGCTTGAATATTAAGACAAACCAATTATTCAAAGTGGGATTGCTTCAGCCAGCTGCAGTCACTATATATGAATATCATAATCCTTATAAGTACTGGCTACTGGGGCACCAGTATAAATATTTTGTATTTAATTATATTCATGTGTTACATTTTATTAACCTAAGTAAATTCTTTTCATTGGAGCTCCACAGTTTCAGAATGTACTGAAGCATTTAGTATCTAGAGAAGTTAATATTCGAACGTGAGTGCATTGTGTCCCATATTATAAGGAAAAAAAAATATTCAAAGGGCTTACAATATAGATATGTTAAAAGAATAGAGATAGTATATACGTAAACACAAAATTCACAGTTGCTGTGTAGCTGAAAATCTAATGAACACTTTAATAAATGTATGTGTTTATATCACATATACATACAGTGCATGACAATTCAGATGCACATAGAATTCTCAGAATCCATCAATGATTTTAAAACATGGCCATGAGGGGAAGCTGTTTCGTGTTTCCAGTTTTAACCTTTTTGAAAAGAAACATAAGAATAGCCTAATGTATGAAAAGTACATTAATATTAAAAATCATGTAATGTAAATCAGAAAAAAACTATTGATGCATGAGTAACCATTAAATCTGAACACTGTTAAAATGCATAGAGTGTATTCAACTATAAAAAACATACTATACTTCCCCTTTAAGAGGTCAGTTGTACAGATTGCATAGTGCATAGCTGCATGATGCAAGGCAGCTTTGCACTGTTTGGTTTTGTTTTCTGAACCAGGAAATGTAAAAGAAACAAGAAAATAATCAGATATAAAGGTTTTTAGAATAAAGATGAATTAATAACTGATTCGAACAAGGTAAATATACAATGGACTTTCAATATGTTGCAGGAAGTGCTAAGAAAATAATTACGAAGGTTGAGCAGCTATAAAATAATAAAGGAAGTGAAACTGTACTTTTTTTTAACTTACAATATGACGTGGTAACCTTGTTTATAATTAAGGGGCTAATGAAGGGATCGCTGTAGACTAAATGATGAGTACATGAAGCTCAAGTGCGTGTATGCGCTCAAGAAGCAATAAAACAGTTTACGTGAGAGATTCAACTGAAGAACCATTAATAAGCAAAATGTAGACATTTTTCAGTTAGAAAATCAATACTCATTACAACGAAGGTCATGACCCTCAAAAGAAACCCTAAATAAAACACCTAAGTAAAAGCAGATGCAACCAATTTAAGACAGCACTTCAGACATACTTATAAATTCATGTCATTTGAATAATATATATATATATTAGATACAGCAGTGTAGGATTGAAGAGGTGAATAGAAAACTACAAAGAGGCACAACTTAACTACAGTAGACATAGCCCTCAATTCCTATTAATGATTTAGTCAACTAGATACAATAAATAACTAAATGCAGATTGCAAGATATCAGTTATATGGTAAAAGAAAATCAAATGAAATATATAATTTCCTTTTTTTTGTCCCTTTGCTAAGGTGATTAAAACTCAGAGTTTAGTAGATGCTTTAAGAAATTTAGGGGTAGTGTGACTTTTAATCTCAGTTTTCTGTTTCTTTTTCTCTGCTTCCAAACAGCTGTTTTTCTCAGGAGATCTTTTTAATGTGGAAGAACTTGCCCAGTCCATTTATTTAGGAATGGGGATTATATTGTCGTTTTTAATGAAGGAGATGGTTTCTTCAATGGTATTGAAAGTTTTTATATCATTTGAGTGAAAAATTCAGATTTTTGCTGGATATATGAGATGAGTTTTAATTTTATTTTGCTTTAGTAATCTTACTAATAACCAGGTTTTCTTCCTCTGCTCCAGTACTCTTGAGGAGTAGTCATTGTCAGATCTTATCTGGTGTTTCTTGTAGATTATTGGGTTTTTCCTCCATGCTGATTTGAGAATAAGGTCTTTATCCAGATATGATAAAATTTAACAACTATGGACCTGGGAGATGCAGAAGCTGAAGAAGGTATAGGCTGTTCTATTGCTTTGTGGGCTCTCTTGATACCATTAGATAAGCCTCCCTTTAAGTCAAGAATTTCTGGGAGCCAATTGTTTAAGAATAAAATGATGTTTTCTCCCTCAACCTTTTCAGGAAGACCAAAAATTCTTATATTACTTCTTCTTTCTCTGTTTTCCAGATCATCAATTTTGTTGGTTAACACCCATCAGTTCTTGATGTGCGTCATGCTACAAAGTGGTCATAGAGTGTGATATGACCTGTGTTGTGATACTGAGTGTGATATGACCTGTGTTGTGATACTTTATTGCTGCTTTGTTGGATGTATTTGATGTTAATGCATTCATTGCTGTACCTCCTAATGAGTATGCTCAGTATATTGACGTATTAGGTGCATACCATTTAGCACAAAGCACATTAAGTAATCAAGGTTACAAGACAGTTATTGTCATTTATTATCATTTGTTAAAACTTGATACAATTAGCATCTGGAAGCTTGGCTTTGCTTATGTCCAAACAATAGAGGTAGTGACCTGTGCATGGAAAATAAACAACATTGTTACAGGCCAGTATATGGTTGTTGCATGTGAAATATAAATTTCCTACAGTTCACTTACTAATTGATGTTAGGTGTTGCACCTGTTTATAGGTTATGGTTGTGTTCTGTCATTCAGGTATTACTAATGTGTTCAACAAGGCTCACAGCATGAAAAAATGTGATTTACAACACAATGCTATACTGCATTCAGTGTACTTTGAAAGTCTCTATTTCAATGTGTATTGTGTAGTAGTTGCAGCAGGAAGTGCACACACAATATCATTATTACAGGGCTAAAAAATGCTTTGTATTCCAGTCAGTCTGAAATGGCAGGTGAAACAGTTCCCATGTAGCCTATGTCATTACACAATACTGTTAGAATATAAATTGTTTTTGGCTTACCACTTCTATGGGCTAACTATTCATGTGTGGTCCTATCACATAGGCATATATTGACATTCCTACACATACAACCCAGTTGTCAAGGGAGTAACTCCATATGCCTTTTGCCTTGAATAACTTGCATGTCAATATATGTCACATGACCATGGCCCTCATTTCATGACAACTTGCATCTCCCCCATCTGTTAAGTTAGACATTCTTCTGTTGATATACTGTTCAAAGTGACAGTTCTGTATATGTGGCAGGTCCATCTGTATTGCAATAGATTAATATGTCGGATGTATAAACAGTCTCACTTTCTACTATTCACAGCATGTAGATTACTGCCACAACTGACAAATTTGTACAATAATTACTATTATTGGAATCATTTTATAGGTGTGCATAAATCTTCTCACTATGTCCCTATTTTCATATGTGTGTGTGTAATTTGCCATTACAACTTCATTTTTGTTCCCTTAATATATATATATATATATATATATATATATATATATATATATATATATATATATATATATAAGGCAAGGACAAAGTTAAAGTTGTTTAACCTGTATTTGTATGTTCAAAAATGAATTAATTTCTTTGTCAATTATAGTTTTTGTTTACTTTCCCAGTATACATGAAAATGCCATTGCAGTTCCATATCTGTGCACTGCCTGTAATATATATATATATATATATATATATATATATATATATATATATATATATATATATAATATATATATATATATCTATATATATATATATATATATATATATATATATATATATATATATATATATATATATATATATATATATATATATATATATATATATATAATATCTATATATATATATATATATATATATATATATGTATATACAATGTCCCCTTCTGTATCAGCTTTGCCAAATGTTACCCTACCTCTCAACTGTCCCTATTATTTATGAATGTCCCTCATTTTGTTACACTGTAACTCTTTTTCTCTCATGCCCTTCTGTCAGCGTTTCAGTTTTAAAGTCATATAACTATGTCCTTGACTGACCTTGATTATTTTTGTAGTTCTCCCTAATTCTGATGGGGGGAGTTGTACATGGATCTGTGTGTATATAACAATGCATTTCTTGTTAATCTTCCCCTGCCTCTTATTTATGTATTCCAATATTCCTGTCCGTTAGCAGGTGTTCTGGCCATGAACAATTGCTGCTTGATGTGCAGGGTTGCTTTGTGTCTTGTATATTCAATGAGCACTATTCCTTGTCACACAAAGACAGCTGATCATGTAGGCTTTAGCATAATTGTACACACTTGCCAATGAATCCTCGGGAGTGCTGTTTTGCTGCTAGCCAAACATTTAAATAACTTTCTAGAAAGAAAATGTCACATCATTCATATTTAGAAGATGTTGTTTTTTCAATGAACTGTTGCTTTTTAGAAGGTTTGCGTACATATGCACATTTCTGTCTCAGAGTATCTGGCAAATTGTCAGATTACATCAGTCAGCAATATCTTTCAAAGATGATATTGCTGAATTACATTCACTGTACAAGAAACCTTGTTATTGTTGCATATGTTGTCTAGTAGATGGGCCATAGTATGATTAAGTAAATTAATAGATGATTGTACATTTCATATGTTATACTTACAGGATACATGGTCTGTAGCTGGGTTTTGGTGTCTCTGTCACATAGACGTAATGCAGTGCTAATGATTCAGTTGGTGGACGGACATACATTATTCAGTGCAATGTACGTTTGTGATATTTGTTGCTACAAAATGAGTATTATCCTCAACTTGGCTTTGAAGGACTACATTCTGAGAGATGGTGTACTTTGGTGTGCTGTGCAATTATATGACTTTTCATAGTATCCCAGAACTTTGGATTTTGTGAAAATACACTGAGTAGCTTTGCATTTTGCTTGAACAAAGATCATTTGTGAAACACTACCATTTTAGGTAGCGTGGGTATAAGCTTTCTTGCTTAGATCGTTGTTACATTTTGTTGTTTTGGTACTCAGAATAAAAGGTATATACTCTGCATATTTTTGATTGTCAAGTAAGTTGCATAAATTCTTTGAACACAATACCATAATTACATAAGGGTGAAAGGTGCCAGGGGGTGTGATCAGTAGTATCTAATAATTTACAGCAGGGCACAAGTGTTGCAGTGGGATTCAGTTAAGCAGCTCTGGCAATTAAGCATTGCCAAATGCACTAATGGTAATTACTGGCAATCCAGAGACATGAAATTCATACAGTAATGAGTTTTTTCTTCATTGTGGTTAATATGTCTCTGAATTGCATTTTCCATGATCACAGAAACAGATCTTTTTCACTACAGCTCTTATCACCTGGGGTGGGAGTCTTTCTGAATCCCAGGAATATATTTTTTCTCTGAGGCACTTGATGTGAGTTCTAACATCATTGATTCTATTGTACAGCTTTCAGCATTTTGTCAATGGTGTGAATGACAACTCTGAAGTCATGGGGGAGTTAATAACTGACTCTGCCAGACAACAGGAAATACTATTTTCCAGAAACTGTGTAATGCAGTTGAGAGCAGATATCTCCTATAGCATGGATTAGGCAGTATCACCACAGATGGTACTCTGTTAATAACTTGAAATAAATTGATGTAGTGCATGGAGTGTGGTGATTATGCTCCAATATTTAGAAAAAGACAAACCAGTTAAGTGCCAGTGTGGCACTCTACCCAACCTTAATAATTGTTAAGCAGCCCCTTCTTATGTTGTTAAGGTCAGATCTAGCACTCGGCAGTAAAATATGCCTTTACTAACTAGAAAGTGATAGCAGTAAAACAAAACAATTGTTTCTTCCTGCTGCTCATATCCTTAACATGTCCCTAACTTCCTGTAGAAATAACTTAGAAAGTTGCTAGAATAACAGGATGCATTCACCTGCATATGAAGGATACAAACTTTGAAACTCAAATGCATGTCATTATTTAGTGACTTGAATCCTCCGTGTCTCATTCAAAAAACAGGGATTTTATGAGGAATGGACCAAAAATATTAATCAATAATCTGGATGTTCTATGAAAATCTAGACAGTACAGATGCATAAAAGGTGAGTGTGAATGTAATAGAGTGCATTACACTGTCTTTCTGATAGCTTCTGCAAAGTATTTTATGGCTTTTAAAGCCAGCAGAAGACTTTGCGACTTTGTTTTCATTGTAACTAATAATTAATGGAGCAGATGGAGCAGATAAAGCTCCATGTACTACAAAGAATTATGATTGTCTCACTGATCATAACTCTGTATTTATGTGGTCGCAACATCTAGGTCAAGAATCACCTCAAACTTTGTTCTCGAGGTGATTTTCTTGGCATTGTCTCAAACACATGATAAGCAGATGATGATCAGTGACCGGATCATAATCCTTTATATCGTACACTGTTCTGGGGGAAACTGGAGCAGGATAATGTACAGCTACCCAGCTCTGTATCATTCCTTAACAAGCTCTTTGCAATAAGTGCTTATATTTTCAGAATGTGATGTCAGTGGTAATTAAAAGCATAAACTGCATATTTTTTCAAGAGCTTGCAACATTATCTGTTTCATGAAGTTCTAGAAAAGATTGATTCCAATTATAGGGATATTTTATACTTCATAGCTTGAGCACAGACAGTTGGTCAATGAATCTGTCTGCCCTTATTAAGATAGCACAGTAGCTGTCTATAATCCGAAGTTCTAGAACTACAAACAGCTACTTGCTGTCCTTTTATAATAATGTGTGATCATTCTCCACCAAACTGTAATTCCAGAGAAGGCAGCTGTCACAGAATAACTTAGCCATTTCCCCTCATGCATATCCTTTGTTGTGTAGTTATGTACATCTTTTAGTGCAGCTGGTCATGCCAAATTAATAGATGAGCTAGTTGAGGGATTTGGCCACTGGTCTGCTGACTTCAAAGCACACAGTGTCACATTCCTACCAGTTACAGACCCCCTTCTCCGTTGAAGTAGAACGTGCCCCTTATGAACCTTCTCTGTTAAAGTAGAACATGCCCCTTATGAACCTTCTCTTTTAAAGTAGAACATGCCCCTTATGAACCTTCTCTGTTTAAGTAGAACATGCTCCTTATGAACCTGACCAACAGTGCAGCTTATAGCTCAGGCAGATATTTAAAGATATTCATGCAGAACAAGCCATTACTGAACAGTTTCTCAAAGAATTGCCCATCTCCTGCAGAGAGCTGACTTTCAACTTCAGGAAGATATGTCTTTTTGGCAGCCCACATGTAGATTAGAATCTGCTTTTTCACCATGAAATTTAATAAGTCAAATCACACATTCAGACTGAGTGATGACAACCTTGCAGCAATCTTTAAGACCTCCATTTTGACTTCCATTAAGCCAGATATAAGCAGAGTAAGTAAACAGAAGCACACTTAGGTATTTGATGGAAAATATTAGCTACAAAGAACATAAGCAGATCCCCTTTTTATCCACAGCTATAGTTTTCATTTTTTTTTCTTTTGGAGGTATACACTTTTTCTGTATTCTGTGTCTGACCTAAGAAGAACCAACAGCTTGATTTTTTGATTGTTCTGACATGCTGTACTGTCTTATTTTAACCTTTGTAATCAGAGTTTACAGCCTCATGCTTTGTAGGCTCTTCTCTGGTTCTACAATAATCCCCATAATTGACAAGTGCAGGTCCCTGTCAGTACAGTTTCAGTTTCATTAATAAGTAAGCAAAATTAAGTCTGAGTCTCCTAAATAAAAGAATGATGTTTGGGTGTATGAGCCCTGAGCATCTCACACCACCCATCTGATGCTTAAATGTCATACCTTCTGCTTCCTCATCCCCAGTGTGTGCTATAAACAGTTCTGTCAGTGTAGGAAGCAGGCTTGTAGTTACAGTCAGTCATCTCATTACAAATGACTACGGATGTCCACCATTCAGGTGCATGCTTGATGCAGACCTTCTGACCTCCACTAAGGGGCTGCCACACAGTGCATAAACCCATATTAGTCCCCAGGAAAAGAGAACTGCTGTGATCTGCTTAAATTGCTCTCTCCCCAGTTAGTCTTCAGCACCTCAACTTGTATACCCAGTTTTGTTAGTGTTGCAGATTGCAATTCTCCAGTGCAGAACACACAATTTCATAACATTGGGCTGACCTGGCTGCATGTTTTTAGCAGTGGCACCTGAAAACTTCGCTATTACCATCATAGTGTCTGTGTTACTAATAGTAATATAAAAGTTGTCTTCAGACATTTTCATTATAGCTACCTTCCTGAATTGTTCTGACACTATTTTGCAGAGTAAGCAATTCAACATTTTGCAATGAGTTATCAGTATTATAATTAAAAGTGTTTGATGTTTCATTAACTCTGGAAACATCCAGCCCAAGTTCAATTGTATATGTTATACTATTAAGGATATCTTTATACAGCTTGTTTATTAAAACTTAATGATGCAAGAAATATATGTTGCACCCTTTAGTAGCATGGCAGTATATTGAAAAGGTTGGACTGTCATTGTGAGATAATACGATCAATATGAACAGCTTTCAAATAAGTATAATAACATTTTTGTCATTGATGTTGTCTACCTTAGATGGTAAAAAGGTGATACTTCACAACTGTGGAGAAAAGCCTTGGGTTTTATATAAGTAAATTAGGCAATGTCATCCTATTATCAGAATATATATTCATTTTCTTCGCCATAAGTGAGGAAAACCCAGATCCCATACTTCATGGTGTTAAACTCTTTCTGGATACCTTATTCTGGAAACTATATAATGTAAGATGACATTAGCTGATATATCTAACTTCGATCTGCCTTCTGTGTTTTGTTACGCTGCTGTATTGTTAAGACTTCTGAAGTTCTCTTTCAGCAATCCACTGCAGTCTTGTCTTCTAGAATGTATTAGAATTTGTTCATATATGCCATCAGTGCAGAATATTGGTTAAAAAAGTCTATGGAAATGATATAAAACCTGTAGTCTGCTTTATTTATTAGTTATCCACTCAAGAACTGTACTACTACTATGTGATTGAAGCCTGGCACCTGGCTGATGCTCAGGTGAGAGGTAGAATGGAAGACTTGTCATAAAAATAGCCAGTACATGAATCCCAACTTGGCCGGTGCCCAGTCATGTGATCTGAGTTGCTATTTCAATTTCACAGCTACAATGATACTGACATTTCTGTTTTACACTTCAATGAAAAAAGAGCTAGGAGAAACATGCAGTCAGATACCTGTCACTTGTCACCTGCAACTTAGATGAGGTGCATTCAGGTAGAGGAATTTGCATATAACTTCATTTTAAAATGATGGTCATTCAAATTATTTTCTAAAATAACTATAAATGGAAATATAGTGATGGTACAAATTTATAAATTTATATAAAACTCAAAATGCCACTACCTTGACATGGTGTGTTTCCCATCAGTAGAAATCTTTTCGATAGTCTGGATACATGCAAGAATGAGGGATGCCATCCCACACTAGGGTATGATGGAATAATTCTGATGACAACACTGTACTGATAACCTCATCCTTTGAGCTGCTTCTCAAATGAGCATGTGTGCAGAAATAGATGCCTTCTCAAGCCTGACAAATGGCTAACAATAGAGATTTACATTTACTCTTATTTAATCGCAGTGCATCTTTATGAACTGTGTAGTTGCCAGTGCGAAAATTAGTAAAATTAAATTTATACAAATCCCAAGCAGTTTTGAACATTTTTCTGAACCATATGAATGATTCTGAAAACATAGATTGTGTTTACTTTGGAAACATGACCATAATGTTGTGGGCTGAACCCCTGAAACATATTGGATTTTTAAGGATGCAGCCTGATATTTCCCTTCTGGAATGTTTTAGGTGGCAGATGTAAAACATGGAGGTAGATAGTAGCAACTAAAAACAGTAGTCATACCTCAAATTCATTTCCAGAAATGACATGCTTCTCTCAGTGTGTACAAAATGCAGTAGAATAATCATCAAAGGTTTACAGCAGTTATCTTAAACATGCAGCAAGCATCAGCTTCCATTTTATTTACATCCAGCGTCCAACAATATGAGTAGTAGTACTAGGTGATCAACACTGACTACAAAAAGCTCTTTCATTTTGTTAAGTCATTGTTTACTTGCTAATCTATACAGCATTTCAGAATCAGTCATCCATGTTTATTTGCTTAGTAATGTACCCCTTTGATTGACAGACAATTTGAATCATAAAAGGCATGCACTACACAGTTCTTCATGAAATTATTTTTAGTCCTAAACACATATATCCACTACATATTAACAGAAGATGAAGTTTCTCTGTCTCACAATAGTACTTAAACCATCCTGTGTAATTCCAATATATGCAGTAAAAAGATGAGTGATGTAGTCTCACCAGCATGTCCTGGCTCTGCCCCAGGTCTCCCTCTCAGTGGAATTTGTCTTGTACACCTCACATGGGATATTCATAAGGGACATCCTTGTTAACCATGCAACCTCAATTAACTCTCATGGTCCCAGACGAACAGTGGCTGTACTGTGAGATCTTAATGCATTGTCAAGGTCTTCAATTTGTCATAGAGTGAGGCCAGTAACGCTGTGAAAGAACCTTATTTTCATGTCTTGTATTGATGACCTCATCTTTTGAGCTACTTCTCAATGCTCAGGATGATGGATGAGGACAGGGGTGGCTCATGCTATTGGACTGCAGGACTGCAGCCCCCACAGCTTTAAAAGAAAAGAAAAAACAAAATAAAAAAAGAAAAACAAAATAAAAAAATGGTGGTGTGTCCCAGAACTGCACGCAGTAGTGTTCCCAGAACTCCATACATGTGTGCAGGAATCCAGACTGGTTAAGCATCAGGAAGAAGGCATACTAGAATGGGATCGGACTGCAACATCTGCAGGCTGGATAGTTGCTCTCACAGGAAGACTTTACTTTTGTAAGTCAATGGCGCTGGGCTGGGACTTTGAAGCTGCTGCAGGAAGGGATTTTGAAGCAATGCAGGTTTTGTGTGTGTGTGTGTGTGTGTGTGTGTGTGTGTGTGTGTGTGTGTGTGTGTTTGTGAAATGCCCCAGTTAAATATACCCGGTGATTAGAGAGAAACTCAGGAAATATACCTGGTGCCTAGAGAATAACTCAGGCTCAAACCCTGTGCCTTGGGTGCAGGTAGCAAGAGTCTGAATTCCCTACTCACCACCACATTTCAGATTGTTGCCTCATATTTTAGTTCTGTTCGGCATATAATCTGTGGTTTTCTGGATTTTGAATTCACTAAATAATGACAGACATTTGAATTTCAGACTTCATATTCTTCAGAAATTACATCGTAACATAAAATCTTTAATTCTAACAATTTTCTAAGTTTATAAGATCAATATTTGAAATGTGTCCCTATTTTTGGGGCTCTGTCCAGATTTTTTTGTGCTAACAGGTTGAGAACTATGGTGAGAACTGAATTCACTGAATATGTTTGGGGGTTGCCCAGGTGTTTTGTGCAAAGAGGTTGAAAGCTATGGTGAGAACTGAATTCAGTAAATGATAGCCATTTAAGTTTCAGTCTTCCTGTCTTTTAAGAAGCAGCTGATTTGGCATAGTGGCATGTTGCTCTGCCTGTAGTGCACAAGGTTCTGGGTTCAAGACATGGCAGTGAAATGTATGCTGGTAACAGCATTTTATTCTAGCAACTTTCCAAGATTATACAAGCAACATTTAAAATGTGTCCCTGGTTTTTGGGTTTTTGTTCCCTCCAATAAATTCTGGCTTTTTTCCAGATGTCTTGTGGTGCAAAGTTGGGAGATACAGTTGAGTGTTGAGTGGATTTTACAAGGTTCTGAGAGCTTCAGGAGAAAAGAAGTTTAGTGCTGCTTGTGCTGAGTCTGCTTGCATCATTAATAGCATAACAGGTAATACACTTCCTTTTGATGCAGAAGGCTGTGGGTTCTAGTTCCACAGTATGTAAATGCATTGCTGATACTGTACATTGTTCTACTTTTAAAGGGGTGGATGATGCAGTCTTGAAACTGTCCTCTTTGGTGAAGATACCTAGTAACTATGAAACTGTTATCAGTTTGCCATCCATTCCCTATTTCAATATTACTAGCTTATCATTTTTTTTAATGTAACATAGGCAATTTTTTCCTCAAGGGCAACAGGCACTTTATTTGTAGATGAAATGATGAAATATAAAGTTGCTTGCTAGCAGCAACCTCTTCATTAGTTACAGATCTCTTTAGTGTGGACTTATTTAGATGATTTTTACTTCTGCAGAGATTGTGCATATTTACTGATACTGGTGGATTGTAGAAGTTTGAGTAGACTTTTATGATGGAAATGTTCTGAATTGGGCAGTTTTGTCATTATTGGTGCATGCATTTTGTTTCATTTTTTACTGGAAAAACTGTTCAAAACAATAAATTTAAAACATCCTCTAACAACTGTACTGTATTAAAGGTGTATCAAAGAACACCTGTATGTTTTGTGTGCAAGGGGCCTATGATTTGAAAACAGTCCAAAGTTAATCTTTATCTGCCACTGGCCAGATGTAATTTCTTTGAATGTGGGTTTCAATGTTGTTTCAATGAATGTGAGTTTCAAGAGTAGTGAAGTTTTAATGCTAAGTCTATTTTCATTGTGAGACTGCTTTGCTTTGTTTAGCAGATGTCTTTTAGTGTTTGTGCTGTAAAATGTAAAATAAAACTTTTAGATGAAATCCAAATCATCATAGAAGTAAAGCAGTATGCACATTACTTATTTGTTAATGGTAAATGGGATGAAATAGCCTAGTAACGGGACCTTGGAATGGCTGCAGGGGGGAGGCCCCATTCGACCATGATATTGTGAGGGGGGAAGGGCGGCAAACTCAAAGACAGCCCTGGCTGAACTATACCTCTCAACTGTCCATATTTTCACAGAATGAATAGATTTTTGCTTCTTATTTTTGGTTTGTTCCTCGTAAAATTTATGGTTTTCTGGCAAATCATTTAGGAATGAAGTCACTAAATAATGACATACATTGAGTTTCAGACTTCATACCCTTCAGAAAAATGCATGCTAAAGCAAGACCTGTTATTCTATCAGCTGTTTAAGTTTATACAAGAGCAATTTTAGTACTGTTTGTACGTTCCCCCAATATATTTGACCTTGTCCAGATTTCCTGCATTAAGAGGTTGAGAGGTACACGCAAATACATTGCTTTATAGATTTAGGTGTATCCAAACCTCTCAACTGTCCCCGATATTGACTTAAAATGCTGCTCTCCCCCTAATAATCCCTCCGAAAAATAGCAATTTTGGAAGAAAACATGGAGGGTTTACAGTTAATAAATAATTGCAATGATCAGAGTTATAGGTTACTTTTATTTCAGAAATGCACATGGATTCTATTACTTTGTCAGCTGCTCAAGTTAACAGTACTAATATTAAAAACGTCCCTTCTTTGACAGGTTCCCAGCTATATTGTATGGCTATTTTATATTTTTAAATCACATTTTTGGTCTGTTTTTCATAAAATTGTGGTTTTCCGGCAAATTAGTGGCAAATCATTAAAGAGTGAAGTTAGAAAATAATGACAGACATTTGATATTTAGATTTCATACCCTTCAGAAAATTCATACTAATGCAAGACCTACTATTCTATTATCTTTCTAAGTTTATAAGAGCAATATTTAAAAATTGTCCTTATTTTTGGGCCTTTGTCCCACTTCTATTTATGGCTTTGTCCAGATTTCTTGCTCTGAGGTAGAGAGGTATGACAAATGTGTCAGGGCCATCACCGTCATCCAGAGACATTTCAAATTGTGACATACTTGTCGCACCCTACTCCCCCATGTAGTGACCCTGGATGTATACAAGCAAGGCAAGGAGCAGTTATGCAGTGTGCAGAGTATCCCCTCCATCCAAGGTAGACACAAGTACTACAGTGGCTTTTCTTCTGTCCTTGATTTTGCAGAATGTTCTGGTTTTCTGTCATATTTTATAATGTATGATTTATGCTTCTTATTATTTAGAAAATGCATGTTGTTGCAGTGCCTTTTGCTCTTTGTTTAAGTAACAATGCTTTAATGACCATCAGGTAAGCTTGCCTGAGATTGTAAGATGCAAGTAAGCTTTAATAAGCATACTATTAAATAATTACCAACATTGAAAGCCTTTTTGTTGTTACCGTGCAGAGAATATTTACATAAATAGATAATGTATAAGCCTTAGGTATTGTAATGCATGACAGTATTTGTAATAAAGGACAGGATTACAGTATTTTCTGAAGCTCATTACATTTGCTGGAGACTTGCAGTCATCTTTGTAGGCTTTACCCGTAAACTAAACAGAATGATGATCTATCATGTGTGGTTCATAACCTGTGCAGTAATCCTTTAAGCAATTTATCTTGAGCTTGTTTCTTATTTGCTGTTTATTTTTTACTTTGATCATGTTTTCTCCATGAAATAAGTAGATAGTTGCTGTCAAGCAGCAGGTCTTTTTTTGGATAAGAAACAGTTTTACAAGTGGGGTTATCACAGAGATTGCTACTTTCAGCATGTTACTTGGTAGAAAGCTGAATATTTATTTATTTATTTTATTTTTATTTTACATTTGTTAACCGGGATTAGTCCAACTGGACAAAGTCCATTTACAGTGGAGGCCCGGGGAGAAAGCTCCACAAATGAAGTAGACAAATACATAATATGGTTTTGCAATGAACAAATACATAAGGCAGTTTTGCAGAAAAACATTAAAGTAACATAGTTATATATAAAAAAATGTTCTTCAGCATAATGAGTGGGAGAGAGAGAAGGTTATTTGTGGTCAGGAATTGCATTACTTGGGAGTGTATACACTTCTCAAGTAGTTTAGATAAGGGGGACAGGATGGCTATGGGACGATAGCTAGAAAAGTCATAGGAATGGCCCCTTTTGTGGAGGGGAATGACATAAGAGATTTTCCAGAGTAGCGGGACATGTGCTTCCTGGATAGATCGGTTAATCAAGATTGAAACAGGGTAGGATATGGAATCTGCTGACATTTTTAGGAAGCTGTCAAGTAGATTATCAGCTGCTAGGGTTGTAGGTTTAAGACTTAGGAGGAGTTTTTTTATTGTGGAGGTGGGGACTGGGGAGAGAATAAGAGAGGGCAGGTTATTTGGACTATTGGTAGTGGTGGTTGAGGGTTTATTTCTTTGTAATTGTGTGGATAAGGATGGGATAGAGTCTATAAAGTGATGACTGAATTGGGAGGCAATGTCATTATTATTATTGGTGGAGGTGGGAGTGGGAGTTGTTTTGCCTGGTTTTAGTAGGGTGTTTATGGCTTGCCAAAATTTTTTTTTTTGGGGGGGGGGGGTCTTTTGTGTATTTGGTTTGCTTACCTAGGAAGTAATTTTGCTTGTAAAGAATTGTTTGCTTTTTGGCCTGATTCCTGAGTTGTTGGCAGGTTTGCCTGGTTTGGATAGAGTTTTCCTTTTTCCATTGTTTCCAGGCTTTGTCCCTAGACTTTAGCAGGGCTCTAGTATACCTAGTCAGCCATGGCACATAATTTGCTTTAGCTCTAATTTTTCTGATGAGAGCAAAAGTGTTGAGAACACTGGTAATTGTACTGTTAAAATAATCTACTGCCTGATCTAGTCCTAGAGTTAGTAATGGTTGCCAGTCACATTTTATAGTATAGTGTTCAGTTCCTGTGTGTTTAGTTTGTGGGTGTCTCTGACGTGTCTATATACTATGGGTTTGGGGTTGTTGCTACGTTTTCTTAAGAGAAAGGTGGGGTGGTCAGAAAGGCTATCTGGTAGACAACCTGCTTTATCATTTTGTATGGGGTAATTCACTAGTGTCCAATCAAGAATAGATTGTGGGATTTTTTGTCTACTCTAGTAGGTTCTTTGATAAGTTGAGAAAAAACAAATATGTTGATGTGGATGGCAGGTTTTTTGCATTACAGGCTAACCAGTCAGTATTTAGGTCACGTAGAAAGATGGTTTCTTGTGGGAGGTTATCCCTAGCCCACTGAAGGGCTTCCTCAATTGTGGGGGCATTATTTCTTGAAGGGATGTAGCTACAGAGAATGTTAATGATTTTTGTATTGTTTATAGCCAGTACTGAACCTAGGATTTCGGCGTTATGAAGTTTTGGTAGGGAGGTTTGTAAAGGTAGGAGGTTGAGTGCATTTTTAAAAAGAATTGCAATTCCACCTCCCTTCCTCCCTGTTCTATCTAATCTTAGGATGTTATATCCGAGAGGGAGAATCTCTTCATTTTGCATACTGTGTTTCAACCAGGTTTCAGTTATGGCCAGCAAGTCTGGGGAGTATTGGATTATGAACACATGGAAATCAGGGAGTTTATTGGAGATACTCTTGATATTTAGGTTAATAATTAGTAGGTCAGATTTCTGCCCATTAGGAAGTATGGTGTGGGATGGTCCTGGGTTTGGATGTATGTCCCCTGAAGTAAGTAGCCTTTTGCTATGAGTTATGATTTGTTTGATTATGTGTGCTATTTCATTGTGGGATTTACATGGTATTTTTCTAGTATAAGTTCCTGTTTGGCAGGTCTTATATGTGTATAATATGGAATTGTCTTTAAATAGTGTGGAACAGATGTGGAAGTGTATGTTAGACTGCAATTTTGAAGTAGTATCTGTTGTGTGGTAGGAAGTGTTGTGGATTGATATATTGGTATGAATTGATGTGAGAAAGGTGAGGGAAGCAAGAGCTGTTAAGAGGGAAGGAGTGTGGTTAGAATTTTATGTTGGAGTTATACTAGGTTATTTGTGGCCTCGGGTGTAAAAAATAGGAGCAGGCGAGGGGGTGTGCCCATTTAATGCTGTCTGTACTAATGCTGTGTACTAATTTGGTATGGAGTTAAGGGATGTGGTGGGGCAGTTAGTAGCAAAAAACTGATAGATATGATAGGCAGCGTTTGGATCAGGTGGCTGATTGGTATAAGTAGGTTATCAGGTGACCTACTATTTACTATAAGTGTAGGTGTGGTGGGGTGGGTGGGAATTGGGGGTAGGGTAGGGGAGTTGGGTGAGCCAAGCGGAGTGAGGCGAATGGAGCAGGCTACACCATACCTTGAGATTACAGCGACAATCTGTATTGCTGTTCAGGACAGATCAGATATACAACACAAATTGCGGTAAGCGTGCAAATAAAGGTTTCCTGCTGGTGGTTTCAGTATGTTTTAAGGAGCAGTCGTGAAGCAATACGAGCCTTTCCATGGGGTCGGGCAGAGTAGGGTGACAGAGAAATTAGTGTTGATGTCCTGGGACAAGAGAGAGGAGAGATATAGCTATAAATTAGAACAATGTAGTAAGCAAATTCAGTCACTTATCAAGTTTGCTATAGCTTAGATAATATAGCACACGTAGGTTTTCAATGACTACAATATAATATAACAGTATATACAGAGGTCATATGTATTGGTAGACATAGTACCGGTGCTAAACTCCTAACACAAACATTCTCCTGTCTATCATTCTTACTAAGGTTACAGATAAGCTGCACATTCCCCTTGCAAATATGAGAGAGGAAGCATCATTCAGCCTTAAAGCAAGTCTGTGATATCCTATGATATAATTAGAACTGCAGTGCAAGGAGAGTGGTTTCAGTTGAGTGCTGTTTGTTTTTTTATACTTGATTTTAACTGGCATTCTATGTATTTAAAAGTAATTTAGTTTTTCATACCTCACAACCTTTTGATTCCATCTATATATTAAGTAAGCTGTCATGTAGCCAATGCATTGAAATATTTTTTTTCTTCTACACTTCGTTTTGTCTTGCTTGGACTCTCATAATGATGGTTTGGAACCCAGGGCAGTGCATTTAATTAAAGTTCCAGTTTTTCTGATTCTGAGCATAGCTCCACCCCTTTCTAGTTGGCCACACCCCTTCCCATTGTCCCCACCCATTTAGCTGTCTCCTGCAACCCCCCTTTGATTTGACATCACCAGCTGCCACTGGAGGAGGATGAGGCCATTGAATGAGTGACAAACTGAGAGGCTCACCATTTGTTTTGCCTCCATAGTCTGCAGTACTCTGTCTCCATACTCATCTGCCAGTCCTATCTTAATTCAGAAATAAGTCAACAAGAAATATAAACTCCTCCACCTGTGGTATCTGTTCTTCCTTCACCTGCAGAGAACTATTCATTCTTTTCCAAGACAGAACCTTGACTTTTCTGGTTTGGAGTTGCAGACTTTTTCCCAAACTCTTCACTGTCTGTGGTAAAGAATTCAAATGAAAGCAGCAAAGATGAAGCCCTCACATTCCGAAGCTGTGCACTCTCCAATCACTAACTGTACCTTGATATTTTGCCCTTCAAAATCATGAATGAGGTGGGGAGAACAAGAAACTCCCACAGCAGAGTCCTGAGATCCACTACAATTGCAGTACCTGCTACAGGACATTCTGGAACACGTAGTGATATGCTGACTGAAGTCCACAAAACAAATATAGACTGTAATCGCAAACTCCCATGACTTGTCTAATATGCATACATGGACAAAGATTTGAACCACACTTCAATGGTAAGATGGAATATACACCATCCTTCCTAAAGCACAAATTCAGCTATCAGATGGAGTCACCTTTCCAGCATGCTGACATAGATTGCATGATGAAAGAAGAAGAGAGTGAGCTGTATAATTATATTACATACATGTGCTCCCTCATAATGGTAAAGGGCTTTACCTTACAGATGCAAGAAGCAGTATTTGATTCTGACCTCTAGTTATTGGATAGGCTTATTGTGGTCTGTAGACTGATAGCCTAGTATTTACTTATGAGCATATGAAAAATAGAAACCACCACCCCAGTTTATACATTCAGGCAGCTGTCACCAACATCCATGCAGCTCTGAAAAAGTTGTGTATGTCATGAACAGTATCAAGGGCATTTCATTTCTGTTTAGATATTATCCACTACTGCAACTTTTAACCTCAAAATTATATAGTGGCTGAAGTGACCTCATATACATAAATGAATCTATTCCCAACAGTTGTTTCTGATATTGCATACTGAAAGGACAACATTTCAACCAAGTTCAGAGGTTCCTAAAAGTATTCCCTCCACCTCACAACAATGAACAATGTCTCAAGTCACGGTTAGTATTTTTCTATCTTCACTAACAAAAATCTAGGCATGTTCATCCCCCAGGCTGAGACAACAGAAGGCTTGTTAGAACTTCTTTGAGACCATCAAAATGCAAGCAGCACTTCTAATTTGTCTTCACTGAGCCTCAGTGGCCACCTTTCCACCGATGCTGACAGCTTATCCACATTTTTTTCACAGTTTTCCTCATTTTCCTCATCCTCTGTTTCTGTCCTGATCTTTGTGTTGTCAGTAAAGACATTGGGCCTGTTTGCTTTTCACACAAGTATGTCTGTGGCAAATACCCTACAATGTACTGGACTCAGAAATGACTCCTGATCTGCTCTACAAGTCATTTTCCTTGTCCCCATCACTACATCATTGTGTGATATACTATTCAGCCATGTAGCAATCCAGAGCCTCAGTGTTGATTCTGTCCCCAACCCTTCCACTTTTTCCATTGGCCACTTCTATGAACTGACTAAAAGGCCTTGATGAAGACCAGGAAGATGACATCTATTAATACTCCATTGTCAGGCTCTCATGTAAACCAGTCATAATAATGGATCAGGATTGCCTGACAGCTCCCTCTGTTTATAAGCACATATTGGCTGATGCCTTGAAAATTGTCTCCAGTTACTCTACCAGCTTTTTCTTCAGGATTCTTTCCACAACAATTTCTAACACAATCTGTATGTTAAAATCATAGTAAAAGCACAACACCAAGAAAAGAATATGCAGAATGAGAAGTAGAAGAAAATTCAAGACATATAATTACAATTAGAAGATCATTCAAAAAGTGCACTGATGCATGTCTGCAGTATGTAGGATCATGCACAACTTAATCTTACATGGGCAAGTTCTCCTCAGACACACACACACACACACACACACAGACACACACGCACACACGCACACACACACACACACACACACACACACAAAACATGCATACATGCATGTACATAAACAAAAATGCATCTCTGTGGTATAACTGTGATATCAAACTACATGACCTCTTCTTCTTCTCCTTTCAGCTTTTTCCATTAGGGGTCACCACAGTGTAACAATGGTCCGCAGAATGATTGGCAGTGGAATTTTATGGTGTTGAGTTGCCAGCCTGGCACTGAACCTTCCACGGAAGACACACACATGCACATACTCACACCTAGGGTTAAGGTACTTTCACTGGTCAGGGAATCCATTCAGTATCAGTTGTGTCCATTCTTTATATTTTTTTTCATGGCAGTGCACACCTTCTGAGGGCAAAAGTGCTGTCCATGATGTGCAGTCATGGCCCTCAACCTCCAAGCATTAAAAATTCCAGCACTGGCCTTTAAAAATCAAAGGAGATAGTCATAAAGCACATTAGCAGGTGTTTATGTACATGATCCCCAACAGTTAGCCACAGTGAATCTTTTTCTGATGGCCAAAATCATAGGGCTATGCCTAAAGCGTAGGAGCCGGAGAGGTGTATGCAGTACTGATTTGTTAGCACTGCACTATCTAGGTGCTAAGTGACCATATTTACCTTTCAAGTGTCCCTGATTTTGCGTAATGTCCCTGATTTTACCTCATAACATTTCTGGTTTCTGACAAATCATTGTGGATTACAGACACAAAATAATGACGACATTTGAAAGTTTGCTTCATATCCTTCAGCAAATGCATGCTAATGCAAAACCTGCTATTCTAGCAGCTTTCAGACTACAAAAGATCAATATTTAGAACCCATTCCTGATTTTGGATCTTTGCCCCTATTCTTTTTTTTTGGCTTTGTCCCTGATTCTTCAGCTAAGATGTTGAGAGCTATGCCTTCTGCCTACAGTCTGGGGCCTGTCCACACTATTGGGCCATCTGTAATTGACTAGCAGTGCTCAGCAGTGTGGGTATTATTGCTGTGTATAAGATTAAATAGCATATGTGATACTGTTAAGTCTTAGATTAACAGGAATAGAATGGTACAATCAGGAATGTGGGGAAAATGTCATTGTGGTACAATAAATACTAATACATACAATGTCTTCCTGTACTTATATAAACAAACGCGAGTCACAAAATGGGCAGAGATGATGTGCATTAATTTCTAAAGGGATTTGTTTTAGGCAATGGCTTTGCTTTATATACTGAATACATCATCTTTTATAGGACTTATCAAAGCTGACAATATTTATTGTTATTCTAGATGCTGCATATAAGATTAGGAATGAAGTTAAATGTTCTCTTCTTTGCTGATATCTGCATAGGTAAGAAAGTGCAGTCAGAGCAAGCAATCAACATATACCAGTGTGAAGATGTTCATGAAAGAAAAATTGCTAGTGCAGGTGAAGGTAGAGTTTACTGAGGAAGACTGGGGACTGAGTTACAAAGGAACACTGGCAAAGGATAGCATCATCACAATGTACGTGGTGAAGACTGCAGAAAACCTCTAGGAGTTCTTGGGGTTAGAAATAATTATGTATGAAATAATGAGATTCTGGGGCACTTTCCTGAAAGCAATTCTTGACAGAAATCTGTGTAAGGTAATGGATTCTCCTTTGAAAGACAGAACTATTGGTGATCTGCAGACAGCATGAGCAAGTATGAGATCTCTTAGAAGGATCCTGTCAGAGGCCTAATGAGATGGCCAATAAGGGCTTTAATATGCATTGCAGGCAAGTGTCTGAAGAAGCTCAAAAACAGGCTTTTATAATCAGAAACAAAAAGTATAGAACTGGTAGCTATCTGGTGTAGCATGGGCCAGTAAGGATAGGAAATATTTTAACCCTGACACAGCTGGATACAACTCTAACTCTGGTGATTGACTAGTCACTTAGGCACTGCAGGAGTTTGCAAGGGACAGTGAGAGTAAGGGACCAGCACTGGCTTGTCCAGCTTTTGGGAGACAAGTGATCCAATACACTGCATTGTTAGTTCTTAGTTGAGACAAAGGAGCATGGCATGCAGCTTATGGGCCATGGATGTGAGTTTGGTTTTGCCAGAGCTTATCCAAGCAATAACCTTCATGGTATATATATATATATATATATATATATATATATATATATATATATATGGGCATATTTGCAGGGAAGGGCACAACATTTGTGAGGGTGTATGTCAGCTACTAAGTGAAATGTTGGGGCAAAAAAAAAGAGAAAAAATTCCCTTATGGTTGCTTGGGTGAATGGTGTCTGGCACCCCACTGGTGGTAAGTAAATGGGCATGGCCAGAATACAAGCTTGATGGTTAAATGGACAGAGAAATTACAAAAATAATATTAACATATAACTTGTTTAATGCTCACAGACTGAGCTATTATAATTTTCATTAGCTATGGTGAGTTCCAAATCAAAATCCCCCTGCAGATGAAGAGATATAAAGTTCATAGGTTCATAGGTTGATACTAGGCTATCTGCCCTAGGGCATTTATAAGCCTAGCCAGAGTGTGTTTGGCTTTCGCCACCCTTTTAGATTAGTTGACTGGGCTTCTGTATAGTAGGTCACAGAAGGTAGACCTTTTAAAGTTAGTTTACTGTACCTCTGTCAAGCAGGGACACCGAAGAGATCCCAGGGGTAAACTTATGATCTCCCATCCACTCGTCAAGATTTCTCTTGAAGAGGGTCAGTGAGGGGCTCTGCCTAAAATGGATTGGGATTTTGTTCCAGAGTGAGGAGAGCCTCTGGGATATGAATCTGTCCCTCCAGCATGTCCTATTTATTTCTGTGCTGAGGTTCAAGTCCCTGGAGTGTGTAGCTCTAAGGGATTTGGATTTCCTGAGGTGAAGCATGTTCATTAATTCTGGGTTGGACATGGCTTTATACGTCAGACACAGATCGCCTCTGAGTAGGCGGTACGCAACTGAGTAGAGCTGGAGTTTCTTTAGCCAAACTGCATAGTGCATCTGTTTGAGCCCATTGATCCTCTTGGTGAAGTACTTTTGGGGTCTTTCCAGTTGCTGCAGGTGTCGGGTAAGGTACATCCCAAATGGGGCATTGTATTCAATTATGGGCCTGATAAGTGATGAGTAGAGGGGCACAATGACCTCTCTTGATCTAGATGTGAACCCTTTTGTGATAAGGTGGGCTATATAGAAGGTCTTTCTAACCACTTTGGCAACATGATTGTCAAAGGAGAGATTTCTATCTACTTGGGTCCCCAAGTCCCTAATTACTTATTCCGTACTTAATGGATTACCACCTATGTGGTAATTTGTGGGCACTTTGTTTTTCCCAAAGGGGATGACTATGCACTTTTTGGCATTTAGCTTTAGGCCATGGCTCTGGCACCAGTTATCCGTCTCTGTGAGACCCTTTTGGAGTATGCTTGTGTCAGCTAGAGAGTCGATTACGGCACCCAGTTTGCAGTCATCTGCAAACTTGGTCAGCCATAGTCCACCCGTGTTAGCTGTACCTTGGAGAAATATATACCGAACAAGAGAGGTCCCAGGACTGAGCCTTGTGGGACGCCACTTGTAACTGGTTTAGAGTCTGACATGGCACCTGCTATTATGACCATGTGGGTTCTATCCCTGAGCCAGTTTGCAACCCATCTTGTGACATAGGGGTTGATATTTAAGCTGGTGAGCTTATTTATGATGCCCAAGTGGGGTATTGTGTTGAAAGCTTTTGTGAGGTCCAGGTAGGCTGTGTGGACTACCTTCCCTTCATCTATGGCTTTGGTAACTGTTTCAAAGAAGTTGACCAGGTTCAAGAGGCAAGATCTGCCCTTAACAAAGCTGAATTGGGTAGGATCCAGTGTCTGGAGGTTCCCAATGTCTTTGTTTATGATTTCCATGATGATACCCTCCATAGCTTTGCAGACCAGGCTAGTCAGGCTTATAGGGTGATAGTTTCTGGGGTCTGTTGTGGCACCACCTTTGTGGAGTGGGACCAATGTTGCTGTACGCCATTCCTTGGGTACATATCCTGTAGTAAGGCTGAGATTGAACAGTGACTTTATATGAGGGTTTAGTTCTTCTTGGAGCTCATGTAAGACACAGCCCGGGACACTGTCTGGTCCCATTGATGCTGTGTTTTTTTGCTTTGGGGAGGGCAGCTCTCACCTGTGCATCTGTGATCTCAGGAAGGCTACACTCTGTTGGGATAGACATTTGCTCTTTTGGGGGGGGGTAGAAGTTTGCACTGAACCTTTCTGCCAGGATGTTGGCAATGTCTGTGGGTTCAGTGTATTTTTTGTCATTTTGCACTAATTCAGAGCATATCTGGGAGTTGCCTCCCAGGTTTCTGACATAACTAAAGAAGGCCTTGTGATTATCTTTAGTGTCTTGTGCAATTTTTCTTTTGAAGCTGGCCTTAGATGATTTTATGAGGGATCGTAGTTTCTTGCTAGTACTGATCAGAGATGCCTTCCCTTTTTGGGATTTTGCTCTATCATGTAGTAGCTTTCTCCTTCTGTTGTATAGCTTATTTATGGCTGGGGTCCACCAGACAGGTCTCCTGCCTTTGGAGGAGTGAGTCTCGGTTTTATTTGGGATAGCATGCTCCATGCATTCCTGTAGGTGTCCATAGAATGCTTTTGTAAAGGATTCTGCATTTTGGGCCATATTTTCCACTGGCCCAGGGGCTTTGAAGGATTCCACCTTGGTTTTGAGAAGTGTGAAGTTTGCTTTTGAGAAGTTCTTCACCGTGGTTTCCTTGGCTGGGGATGGGGATGGAATATGGATGTCCAGTGAGATTAGTTTATGGTCTGATCTTACCAATGAGGGGTATACCTCTGGTGTGGAACATAGAGACCCCATGTTGGTGATGACCAGATCCAATATGTTTTCCCCTCTTGTGGGAGTGGTGACCAGTTGTTCCATAGCATTTGAGTTTATAAATTCTAGGAACCATTGGGTGAGGGTGTTTGGGCTTGAGTAGTTTTCCCAATCAATGTTTGGGTAGTTGAAGTCACCCAATATAATGGTGTTTGGAGAGACCTTCATATTCTCCAGTGTTCTCAGGAAAGCCGAGTGAGGTTCCTGTGTTTGGGAGGGTGGTCAGTAGCAGGCTACAAATTGAAAGGCAGTTTTGACCACTGTTAGTTGCACATGGATGGTCTCCGATGCTTTGTGCAGTGCCACTAACCTGGAGGTGTGGGTATCTTTGATAAATATGGATACACCCCCTCCTTTTGTGGTTTGGTCCAAGTTTTGGGGCCGAAAAGCATGGTATGAAGTATAACCTGTTAGTGCTGGGGTGCTCTCGGGAGCCTTGAACCAGGTTTCTGTTACTACACAGATATTGATATTCTCCATGCTGAGGAGAGTCTCGAGTGCATGCATCTTGAGGTTTAGACTTCTGGCATTGAGCAGCATTACCCTTAGTTTTTTTTCTTTGTGTTGTCTATGGAGGTGGGTTTGTCTTTTGAGCCTTGCCTAAAAAGGGCACTATGGGGGAGGCAAGAGCCTTTGCCAGTATTCGAAAACCCAGGGGTGACAGGTGCAAGCCGTCCCTAGCGAAGCAACGTGGCTTGTCGAGCATGCCATCCCAGGCTGACAGACACTGGATCCCCTTTGAATGACACCAATACTTTAGCCAATTGTTAAAATTGATTATTTTGTCTTTATACTGTGGCATCATTCTTGGTGAGGGTAAGATGCTACTCAAGGTCAGGGTCATACCGGCCTGGGCTACGTGATCAGAGAACTCCTCTATGTCTCTTTTCATGTAGTCCAGGGAGGTATGTCTCAGGTCATTCACACCAGCATGGACAATGATGGAGTCATATTTGTACTTGCTTTGGAGTGACCTGAGTGCTTGTGTTATGTGGCGGATCCTGGCACCCGACAGGCAGCTTACAGTGACCTTCTCCTTGTTCAGCCTGGTGAGTGGGACGTCAGTGTGTCTGACAATAGAGTCACCTATTACAAGTGTATTAGGTGTGTTGTTTAGCCTTAAGGGCTGTAACTGTTTGGTAATAAAGTTTGAAATTAAGAATATTTAACATATTACAGAGCAATGTACAAACTGGGTCCATAGTTTATAGCACTACAGCACCAAATTATCTTCTGTTCTTTTCACATATTTCAAGAACATTTTCAGAAAGCTGAATATGTTCATTTTGTGATTTTTTTATCACGTACAGAATCAAATAAATACTTACTTTATTTCTTTTTTATTCACCACTATAAAATGCTAAATGTTAGAGAGTCACCTTTTAAATTTTTGACCTATCATTTATGGTAAATGTTTCTGCCAGCATAGATTTTGTTAACCATTTTCACAATGAAAAGACCAAAAGCTATCCATCAACTATAAGTATATGGTGTTGATAGCAAAACCAGATTCTTTTAGACAATGAAATTTCCTGAGGGACCAGTTACAAAAAGTGCTGACATATGGATAAAATATAACCATGAAACATTATGACATGGCAAAACATCTGTTGATGATATTATTTATTTAAAGATTCATAGCTGGAGCTAGGATCAGTGAGCAGTAAACTTACCAGGTGTAACTTGGATAAGTATAGGAGAATATGTATTCACAAAGTAATATGAATTATCAATAGAAGGTTTTATGTACAAAACTGTAACTTTGGCATAATTTTAATAGCATATAAAGTTATGATTTTCACTTCATTTTAAAATGTAATATGTATTAGAAATGTGAGAACTGTGGAGAGAAATACAGTAAATACAAAGACAGGGAAGCATCTGCTCATAGAGGGTTTGCAGTCAAACGTTTTAATGTTCAGAGGTTAAAATAACACATACAATCAATACTGTCCAAAAATAGAACAGTGAATTGCAGTAATTACTTTCAGGACAACATTCAAGGGTAATAACTAACAGTAAAATACAATATTTACAAATAATTGTTCTATATTTTCTTTTTTAAGTGCAATTTCAGTTTGTATTTCCTACTTTAGCCATTTTATGACAAAATCCATTGCAAACATCTGGGCTAATCTTTTTCAACTTAGAAACTATTTTTCTTAATGAATCAAGAAGACTATTGAAACATGACCTTTTATGACTGATTTACTACATGGATATTTTACTTTATCCTAATACATACTGTTGATAAATTAGCATAAATAATAAAAAAATATTAATTTGCATCATATTCATCTGTACTCTAACTCTGTGGAAGACTTACTATATAATATTTATATTATATTGCATATGCTAATCTTTTTCAACTTAGAAACTATTTTTCTTAATGAATCAAGAAGACTATTGAAACATGACCTTTTATGACTGATTTACGACATGGATATTTTACTTTATCCTAATACATACTGTTGATAAATTAGCATAAATAATAAAAAATATTAATTTGCATCATATTCATCTGTACTCTAACTCTGTGGAAGACTTACTATATAATATTTATATTATATTGCATATGCCACCTAGACATTCACCAGGTTTATAGTCTAGCTGCAGAAGGTAATAAGATACTTGTGCAGTGTGAATGAACCTAAACTTTATGCTCTGGATGTTAAGACGTTGACCCAGAGACAGCCCATCTGTCACTGTTTTTAATAATATGAGTAGCAGTTCACCTGTTATATTGTCAGATGGATGCATGTGGTCAAACATCTCCTGGACTGGTCACCACTGCTGCATTCAGAGTGCAGACTTTTGGGGTTTTGGAACTGGCTATTTGTAGTAAATGAAGATACAGCATGCCTATACTGCAGGTTAAAAGGCAACAGGGTTGTAAAACGATACATTATTTGCATCCTTACAAAGAAGTTAGAATGGAATGTGAGCCATATATTCAAAATGCATTACATGAAAACTAATCTCCCATATCAAAAGTACTGCTCACAGTAAAATTAATATATTTTTCAAGGCATAAATGTTACCTACAGGATAACCCTCAGGCTTATATATGCAAAGTTATTGAATGCAGCAGATGCAAATATCTTCTGTATCTTACTTTCGGGCAAAAAGCAAAAATCTTTTGCACAGTACAGATACACCTTAAAAATTTTCACTTAAACTATCAATGGCACTCAGAAGGCAATGACAGATTCAGTGCAGAATTAAATTCAAAATGGCTTACTCACAGATAATGTATTTTTCTTGGAAAGAAGTTACTTATATGGTTTGGAATACTGAAAAAAATACATATTTTTAGTAATGTATTAAACTGAATACATTTCAAATGGTTTGTTATGATTAAATGAAAAAATAGTTATTGGCAGATATTAGTGTCACATTCTCTTTAAAAAAATGTTCTGAGTATTGAACAAACCATACAGATTTGCAAACAATTATTCTTTGATTGTTATTTTAAATTGTGTATTATATGACATTGCAGTAACAGATATATGATGACAAGGGTATCAGGCTACCTCTCTATCTAGAGGTGTTGAATGACTTCCAATTATTTTTCTGGTAGTGCTACTATTAGATAGGAATTATGATTGCATTATTCTGATATTTTTGATATGATGTCACACATTTGCTTTATGGTGCCAAACCCAGCAGAAGTGCTTATTTATTGAGAGCATAGACAAGCTTATATTATTGGGTATTGCTTAACCTCACAGTGCCCACTGCTTTATCAGTAGTAAAATAGCTACCTAGCTACATCATTTTTTGCTATAATTTATATATATATATATATATATATATATATATATATATATATATAGATATATATAGTTCTCCTTTATAATCTCGAAATACTGAAAGCTCGAATTTCAGTATCTTGAAACTATAAAGTCTAACAGCCCAAAATCCCGAAACACACAAACATGAAAAACTGAAATCCCGAATATACACAAATGATACACCACACAACACGTACACCATTCAACCCACAACACACAAACTACACAATCTTACACTACATCTACGCAGGGGGGCAAGCCCCTCTGCACCCCCCACACCCCCCTACTTATATATACCAACACCGAAATTGCTCTCACAGTTGAAAAAGGCATCACTCATACGCAGACATTCCACACTCCCTTGCACACACACACACATCACACAAACACAACCTCCCTACCCCAACCCACAAGCACAACTTACAATAAAATTCACATACACTCACTTATCTTCACTTCCGTAAACCATCCCTGCCAAACACTTACCGTCCTGCTGCCACACTACATAAGCGCAGATTCGATACATTCAAATTTGCGCTCATGCACTTTCGAGTTTTTACATTTTTGCCTTTATGGTCCCTAGATACTGAAATTCGAGCTTTCAGTATTTCGGGATTTTTAAAGGGGAATCGTGTATATATATATATATATATATATATATATAGCTCTATATATATATATATATATATATATATATATATATATATATATCTCTATATATATATATATATATATATATATATATATATATATATATATATATATATATATATATATATATATACACAAATATATAGAGATATATAGATATAATATAATATATATATCTATGGAAACTGCTACTTTTGTCAAACAATGCTTTGGTCAACATCTGTTTAGTCTACACAATTTGGTCGACTAAACAAATAGACAACACCTGTCAACAAAAGAAGCAGATCATACAGTTCTCAGGGTTGGAGAATTTGCCTTTTCCCAGAGAACTGTGCAATCTTGGAGTTAGAGCATATTATTAGCAGGGGGGTATGCAGGTGCAGCAGGGCTTTCCCCCTGCTAAAAAGCAATGTTTTCTGTTGTTTTTTTCTTGTAAACAATTTGCATGCACCGAGATTAATGCTCAGTGCATTTATAATTTTGTGTTTAATTGCGTAATTTTGATTATTTGGTGTCAACATTATGAACATCAACATTAGTGTCATTCAACAAAGTTAGGTAAATATATCTATATATATATCTATATCTATATATATAGCTATGTATATCTATCTATCTATATATATATATATATATATATATGTACAGTTGATGAGATCCCATGATCCCATGTGCATAAATGGGAAAAGGGGGATAATGAATATATGTCAATCTATATATATATATATATATATATATATATATATATATATATATGTGTGTGTGTGTGTATATGCCCTTACATACATACATACGGATCTACTTCACTTGACCTAAAACTCATTTAACTGACTTTCATTTGACTGACACCCAAATGACCTAAATTTCAAATGACTGACAACTCATTTGACTGACTCTCATTTCACCGACAGCTTACAATGCTGAATTTCAACATACTAAATCTTAAACCATAAACATACACACACTTAAAACACTAATAACTAACTCTTTCCAGAACTTAAAAACTACTTACTTACCCTCTTAACAGAAACTGGATAATGTACAACGAAACTGGGTGAGGGGCTACACCCCCCACACCCCCAATTATATATACTAACTCCAGGATCGCACTACAGTGAGGAAAAGGGCATATACCTTTAACTTGACTTACAGTTCTCTACACGCTGACTCTACTGCTGGGAATGCACAAAACATTCACCAAATTACTTTAGATACTTCCCATAAGAAATGTAAAGAGACAAACCCACATTTAGAAACACTACAACACTACTTTCTACATGACTACTGGTATTCTGACAGCACTATAAGTTACAGTAATTATTTTTATCACAAGCAAGTCACAGGTGAAGACAAATGCACAACAAGTGTTTTAAAAGTCAGTGAAATGAGAGTCAGTCAAATGAGTTGTCAGTAATTTGAAATTTAGGTCATTTGGCTGTCGGCCAAATGAATGTCAGTCAAATGAGTTTTAGGTCAAGTGAAGTAGACCCATACATACATATATAAGTTCAAAGGACCTCACAGAACTAATAGCAAAAAAACAGCCCATAGATAAAAAGCAGCACAGAAAATTGAATAACCAAGTTTATTCCATTATCTGCAACCTAAACACATTAACTCAAGAAGCCTTGCCAGCATCTGATTAAATTATTCACCAAAATGTTTAACTACTAAAAAGTCGTATGACCCATACCAATGTACATTACAATCATGTGGTTATCTGAAAAGAATAATCCTCATTTGTGTGTTAAACTTCTTTTGAAGTCTACCTCTTTGTTTAAACTATAGACAGATGAATTGTTAGAATATTGGGTTAATGCAATGGTAATTTCAAATACACTTAAAAAGGAATTACTACTGAACACACTGAGGCAAAACATTTTTGTGTATCACTTAAGATTCACAAAAATAGAGACAACCCTCCATGAATACAGATTGTTGCTGGGAATGGTTCTCTTAAAAACTTTTTGGAACAGAGTTTTTAACATATTAATATCTATTAGTGCCCACATCAAGGACACTACTGTCTTCAAATGATGCCAGAGATACATGTGTAGTGGGGGTGATGTCTAGGTACACTGGAATACTGTCGTAAGCCCATAGACCTAAAGGCAATGGTCAACATTACTTTAGCACACTCTGGCTGGAGCTGTTGCTAGATGATGTGCAAGAAGCCATTTTGGCTTTTCTTGCAGAAGCAGGGCAGCTATCTCATTTTGTATTAGATCCTCTCTCCAAAGGCGCAGTGATAATAAAATGCCTGCTGTATGCCACAAAGATCTGTATTTTTAGTTATTATTTTGCAAAGATTTACAGTAAAAAAAAATAATTTAACCCACAGACCTCTGATACATACTGCAAGTGTTTTATTATCACTGCACTCTCTCAGGTTTGTAACAGAAGATGTATGGACAAACTCAAAAGCATTGGTGGGGGGTGTCCATGGATCAGAATCAGGGACAGTGCTTAGATATTGGTCTAATTCACTTTTTTCATCAGCATACAGTTTCTGAACAATAAGAAGTAGATGCTTGTTGACTTACTGTAATACTCAGTGATATACCACAAAGTCACAACTTTTACAAGGGGTAGCACATATGAAGCAAATCCAGGGACACTCTGCAAAATCATTGAGAGGTGACAGGTATGGGTACCACCATAACCAAAAAAGCTGCCTTTCTTAATTTTTATGCACAAAAAGCCAAAACATCTTTTTTGCACATCGACTATTTGTAACTGCAGCCAGAATGTGCTGCAGTAATCTTGCCTATGAACCTTAGGTCTGCAGGCTTACAACAATATTCTATGTACATTAGATGCTTTCTCACTATATACTAATATACCTCATGAATGGGGTGGAGAGGGGTAACTCTGAAATATTGGTTAGAGTTTTGAGACTTGCATATAGCTAAATTTAATGATTTATTTTCTTCAGCTGTCAGAATTAATATTAACAATGAATGTTTTCTTCTTTAAAGATGATTGTTTTTCTACAGTTGAAGGACATGGCTATGGGAGCAGTATGCATGTCAATATTATGCTGACCTTTTTATGTTTTTAAAGAAAAATGTATATATTTATGACAGCAATAGAAATAGATATTTTCAGCATATAGACCTTTGGCATTATTATCTGGATGTTATGTGGCTTGTTTGTGGGGGAGGGGGTTCATTCATTTTGCCAGAATTTATTAAATATCTTAATAATAATGAATTTGTTTTACAGTTTACCATAAAGACTGAACTTTTTACTGATGACACTTTTGATATCATGGTGGCTAAAAAAACTCTATATGCATATTTATTAAGTGAACTATATAGGAAGCCTTTCAGCAAAACCTCTACTCTACATAAAATGAGTTGTCATCCCCATCACACTACATATAATATACCTAAGTCATGGTTTCTCAGACTTTGATGTATTTGTAGTATTGATGAAGACTTTTAGAAGGAGGCAGATGAAATGCAACATATATTTCTACATAGAGGGTATGATCTGGGTCATTAAATAAAATTTGACAAGTTGGTTTAGTAGCCATAAATGAGAGGCTTTGGTTACTTATTGGGATTCATCAAGGAAATTATGATCCTATTAGATTCACTATCACTTATAGCTCCAATAGTTTTCAAATTATGTAGGTTATACATAAGTTTTGGCCTATTATGCTAATCAATCTGGTATTCGGTGCAGTATTCCCAAATTTAGCTACAAAAAAGAAAAATGTTTATACTCTTCATTCTTCCATTTTAAAACTTCAGGAGAAAATAATAAATGGATCCACAAATTACAGGCTATAGATCATGCAGACATTGTTCCTTATATATATAATTTGGAATGTGATTCTTCTTCTACTAAAAATAATAGAAATATTTTTATAATCAAACAACATATCACTTGTAACCTTCAGGGAGCCATTTTCCTAGTACATGGAATATGTGTCTCTTTTTTGTTGTTCAGACTAATAGAAAGTTAAAGAAATAATAAGTGCTAATTTGATTGACATTAATTTTTCATAAAGAGAGAAGTACACTTTTTATGTACAAGAAAATACATTCCACAACACATTTGCTGTTACAGGTATTGAAAGAGTTTTACAGGTTACACATGGACAAGATATTGAATACTAAAAACAGGAGCCATGTATCCACCTGATCCGAATGAAAATTTATAGTTTGGGTTACAATTAATAGAATAAATGTATGTCATTCTTTGTGTACCTAAATACATACATATATA
>NC_056731.1:626369102-626406602 GCF_019279795.1 Protopterus annectens | reverse complement strand
CCCTTAACTTTGCATTTAGTATATGCACTGTTTTATGACAGAGACTGTTTTTCCTTTATCTTTTTTTCAGTTTATCTGCTTTCAGCAATCACACCAGTAGCATTAGATATACTGGTTTAGGTGAAGAACAGCTATTGACTCCCTTGTAGATGAACTCAGATTACTTTTTACCTTATAATAGCAGAGCCATTCAAACAGTAGTACATTTTATGAATGCATATGATTTTTGATTAAGATCTTTATATCCAATGAGTATACGATTTAGCTGTCTCTTAAGCCATACATTGATCCTGGCCAGGGATTCTTTTGTTTTCTATTTTCTATCAGATTTCAAAGATACAACATTGACTATAACTCAGAATGAAGGTCATTTTCAGATCATTTTGTTAACCTAACTAAAACAATACAACACGGCAAAATATGAAAGTTCATGCCAGCAGGAAGCAAAATCCAATGATGCCCAAAATTAGGAGGTTGAAGATCACGTCATTGTATTGTTCAGTTCATTATTTGCATTTCATCAAGATAGGGAAATACTGCTTTATATTAGATTGGCTTCCTTTAAATACATGGTTAGAGGAATATTGATTAGTAAAGGAAAATATATCTACAAAGGCTAATTAAGACACATTATGTCTATCAACATCATATTCTGTAATTTAACAATGAGCTTCTACAGAACTTTGGCTCAAATAAAATCATTTAACTAACATTTGCTTAGAATGAATGTAAACATTAGATGTTTTTGAGCTGTTGCTTTTTAAATCTAAAATTCATGCAAAATATGATGAGTGGACAGAAGATATTCGTGTACTGAAAAGCTTTGATTTAGATAAAATTGATATTGAGTTAATCTTGGCTGGATATTCCCCAAATACAGTGCCAGAAAACTATATTTAAAAACAGATTGGAATCTGATATAATACAGTAGAGAGTTATGGAGGATATATCACATCTTAAATCTGTCAGATACATTGTTTCTTATGCATCAATTCAAAACAAGTTTCTCTTCTTTTCCTCTTTAGACGCATAGCACATAGTCCCTCTTTAGACACATATCACATAATTCATTTTTATCCTGCCTCCATCTAGCTGCCACTGTCCTTATCAAAGTTCTTCCAACATACCACCCTATTATATCTCCTTCTAATCAGCATATCTTAATCACTTGTCCAAATGTTTTTGTTACAAAGCATCTTGTTTTCATGATTCTGACATTTTACTTAAACGATTACAGTTGACATTTATTATTTTATACATCTCTTCTCTCTGAGTCTTTGCTGAAAAGAGGTGTTTAGCAAAGTTAAACTTTTCCCAGTCACAAAATGCACATTAGTTAATTAATTAATTAATTAATTAATTAATTAATTAATACGTATATAAGCATAATGCTATAAATGATCAGTATATGAGCCAGTCAAGAACAATTTTAATCTTTAAACCACATTCAGATCCTCGTTTAATTAAAATGTATTATTATACTGATTAATCTAGATATTGTTCAATGATAATAGATAAATACATGATCTTGTCTATAACTAAATTATCTCAAAATTCCAAATTGACTCTATAAACCAAATTCAGATCTACATTTAATTAAAACATCACTATGTATCACCAATTAATCTAGATATTACTCAATGATAGAGGCTAATATATTTAATGTTGTTGATAATTAAATCATCTCAAACTTCCAAACAATATTTATCGAATCATGATAGAACGTGGATGATGATGTTATGTTACATATAATACTACCAGTGGAATTCAGAAAAAGCTTCACACTGCTTGTAGTAGTTACCTACATCAGGTAGGTCAATAAACATGATAGGCAGAAAATGCAATTCAGAGACAGCAATGCCTGAAATGAGAACGGCCTCAGTATCTGATTATTATAATGTCTCTGGATCTCACGCCAGCCTACATTAGTACTGCCAAACCTTTTTCTTATCAGCCCATGCACTGGATTAGCAAAGGTACTCAGACACTGAATGCTTTACAGATACTTCAAGAGTATTGTATAAGATGAAACCCCTCTAAATATGAGTTTGCAAATGAACAACTGAAAACTTGGGGTACATATACGATAAAAATGAATCCATCCGTCAGCTGAGAAGATCAAAGTGGTTCATGATACACACATAGACACACATACTCATGCAAAGCAAGTGGGCACACAGACATGATCACACAGAAATGTGCTCGCACACATACACACACATACACACACACACACACACACACACACACACACACACACACACACACACACACACACACACAAAAACACATGCAAGTAGATGCATACACACACATATACACACTCACACACATCCAGATTCTTGATTCCCTACCTAATTTTGCATGGTCCAACCACTCTAGCAGACATACACACATACATCAACACACATACAATCACTAAAACATCTTCACTGACCTTACCTGCACTGCTATTGCTTCCACGGGAGTGAATGGGTGATTGTTGTGTTTTGATGGCATTCACTTTTTCCTCCAACAGTGAAATGTTACTTTACTGAGTGATTTTCTAAATTGCCTGTTAACATAAATTACAAGTCACTGGCATTTCTGTTGGAGAGCATAAGGCTTATTAACATTAGCTGCTCCACTCGATTGCCGCATTACCATGCAGCTCTACCCCAAGACTGACTTAAATGCTGAGGACCACCCTATTGTTAAACCTCAATGGTAGGGCCATCTAAGAATTGGAAAGGCTTACTGTTTAGGGAGAATGGCCATATTGAGGCTTTCACTCATGATAAGCCTTACTGAATCCCAGGCTATAGCTTTACGTGAGTTTTGCATTCACATTTTCAAGGTTTTCTTAAAACTCAAGCTATACTTTTTAGCAGTAAATGGGAGATATCTTCTAAAATATTTCCACAGGTACTAGGTAGGGGGGTACCTGTCATGTTATTGTTTTTATCTTATCATTTGATTCCCTGTTCTTTTTAAACATTCATGGCTCCGTACTATTACAAATTAACGTATTTAATACAAATAAGCCACGGTGGTACAGCGGTAGCGTTGTTGCCTCACAGCAAGAGGTACTCCTGTTCAATTCTTGGCTGGAGTGCATTTTATGTGGAGTCTGCATGTCCTCCCTGTGGTCGAGTGGCCTCCAAAAGACATGCGTGAATGGGCGTGCCTTCGCTGAATGTTGGACGTCGGGCTGGCAACTCGGCACCATAAAAATCTACTGCCAATCATTAGCAGACCAGAATTCCGCTGTGGTGACCCCTAACCAGGAAAAGCCGAACAGAAAAAGAATACAAATATTAATGATACTTTGTTTACACTTTCAAAATCCAGCTAATTGTAATTCCCACTTGCTACAAATAATCAAAGATTACAGCAAAGACTGAAATTAAATGTTAAACATTGATAAACCATCCCTTATCCCTCTGAGAGCCTTGGACAAAATATTTAACTCTTCTCTCATGTTTAGCAATAATATTTCTCTCTGTGACCTAAATTTTTAAGCTTTTAATGCAAGTCTGACTTTTTAGATATCAATTTCAGCTGGGCATTAGAAAAAAAATGAAGGTGGACTTGGATAACTGGAATGACAACAATTTTTCTATGCAATTCTTTGTTTGCATTTCAAATTGTTTAAAAATAATAATAACAATTTCCATGTCATCTTGTTTAATCTTGTGGGCCTGAAAAATACCTAGTCTAGCATTTTTCTATTCATTTTTGAGAGTAGTGAAACTTGTGGCAATTACAGATGCTTTAATCTAGGATTTGATGATAACCCACTATGAACTCTTTGAATTAAATCATATAGTAAGATTCTAGGTCTATTTGCAAAATTTCTTTTGTTAATAGATAAAAAAATCATGTGTATTTTCTAAACTTCCATCTTTTATCAAATTATTACTACTTGACTCACATAAGCTGTTGAAAAAATAGTTATTTAAAGAAAACTTGTTGCTGCAAACTCTTTAGAAAATCTCAACTTCATAATTGTTACTGAACCTCTTAAAATAAATTAACTCCATTTTTTTTCTCTCTTTGAACAAATTATATAAATTGTTAATACACAAGGGAACATATTTATTTGTAATGTTATTAATGTTGTATGACTGTATAATGCCAACCCACAATTGTTTGCATTCTGATCTTTGATGTATATTTTTACATTTTAATTGTGTTCTGTTTATTACATCATTTGCAGCCTCTCAGGCTGAACCTGAAAACAGTATATCTGAATCAACCTTCTTCGCTGGTTAAATTGCATAAAATAAAATTATGCATTTTCCAGTGATATAACATCCCTGTCTGCATTATTTAATGGGAGGTAATATCTTAATATCTACAACAAAAGGATGACATTATATAATCCTAAAACCAATGCAGTTCTAAACCCTAATATAATAAGAATTGTCATTACAATTTCCCCCAATTTTTTGGATTTGGCAATAGCAATCTAACTATTTCTCATGTATGAGTTACTCCCAAAAGCAACATTACTTCTAACTATTTGTAGTTCAGCATTGCATTCTATTTGGTCTTTTGCTACCCATTCTTTCAATTATTGGTTACTGTTGTTTAAATCAATGCATATTTTTTCTGACTGAAGTAATCTGACTCAGCACATGAAAGAATTTGCCTTTCCCTAAATGTATACATCAGCACTTCAAGATTCTGCAGAATGCCTACCTGACTCCCTAAAGTAACTGTGATGGGCAAATGATTCATCAAATTGTAACATTTGTGGAAAAAATTCTGTTGCAGATATTTTTCATATATTTTGATCAAGTAAATCCATACAGCTTATTTGGCTTTCTTGGTTGAGGAACCTATGTATATTCAGTCATAAAAAAAATTATGATTATAAATGGAATACTTTTTGCTGGGCATGCAAGCTTTATATCATTTCATACGTTCATAGGTACATACTAGACTAGTGACTACTAGGGCCTTTATAAGCCTAGTTATGCACTCCAACACAATTGTGTCCCTATGTATCATGGGCATTTATTGGTCTGGAGATGTATAGAGAAAGGGCTTTAAGGCAATCCCTGTAGGACAATGTGTTTATACCCTGGCTTTTCCTGGTAAGAAACCATTATGGGCATTCCAGCTGTTGCATATGTCTGGTCAAGTACATGCAGAAGGGGATATAATACTCAATGATGGGTCTGATAATGACCAAATAAAGAGGCACTGTGACTTCCATGGATGTGGATGCCATGTCCTTACTATTTTCAGTTTGCAGTCATCAGAAAGCTTGGTCAGCCCAAAGCCCTTAACATTAGCCTTTACCTCTAAGAAGTAGATACCAACTAGGACAGGTCCCAGCATGCAGACCTGAGGTACCCCACTAATGATTGGTGTTGTAGTGGAGGTGGAATTACCAGTCCTGATTTTCTGGGTCCTGTCTATGCATCAGATGGCAATTTAGCAACTTATGTAGGGGTTTATGCCCAGTCCAGTGACTATGTCAGCTATACCTGAGTGAGGTATTGTATCAAAAGCCTTATCCAGGTCCATGTAGGTGGTACGCACTGCTTTTTCATCATCCATTGCCTTGCTAACCTTCTAATAGAAGTCCACTATGATTCATAGCCATGACCTTCCCTTGATATAGTGAAACTGGGTTGGGTCCTGTATCTGGAAGTCGCCTATGTCTTTTTTGATTATTTCCATGACTTTGCATATTAGCCTAGTCACACTAATGGGTGTGTAGTTTCCATGTTTGATTGATTGTCCACCCTTGTGAAGTGGGATAACCATTGTAGTCCTCCATTCTCATGGTACATGGCCTGTTTTGAGGCTATAGTTGAAAAGTAACTCAAATTGTTCTCATAGGTCATGTTTCAACCTATTTAGGAGGCATCCTGATATATTGTCAGGGCCCACTGAGGCTATGTTTTCAACTTTAGTGAACACCTCCAGGACCTACTCCCTGATAATCGTTGGGGGGTTATGTTTGTAGGTATTTCATGAGAAAGAGGTGGGGGAGTGGGGGATGAAGTATGAGCTAAATCTGTCAGCCAGCAGATTCGCTATGCTACTTTGCACACTGATGGTGGCACCACTGAACACCAGGTGAGCACACTGCTGTGTGCTGCCTTTGAAGCTATGGACACATCTGTAGAAGGCTTTGTGGTTGTCTTTAGCCTGTGAGGCTATCTTGACCTCTTAATTGCCCTTGCTGGACATAATTCGTCCTCTTAGTTTCTTATTTAGTTTAATTAGAGTGCTTTTATCATTATGAGAGTTGCTCTTCCTGATTTTAGCCATGACTTTTTTCTTTTATTGATGGTTTAAATGTGCTAAATGCACTCAAGTCTTGCACTGCAGGAGTATGTCTAAAGATTTAAACCATGTCTTAATAATGGCACAAATTCTATATTCTCCACTATGTGGAAAGCTTGTAGAGTATACAGCTTCTTGTTTCTTTGAGCTTTATTTGCCGTGTTGGTAGGTTTGTCAATTTGGCATTGTCTAAAAAAGTCTCTGTGAGGTTGATAATGTTTTAGATACTATTCAGAAGTTGGGGTGGGGTGCAGATGCAGACCATCATTTGCAAAGCAATGTGGTTCATTAACCATGTCTTCCCATGCTGACAAATAGTGGCTGCCCCTGGAAAAACACTAGAAACTAAACCAATGATTGAAGTCAATCATCTTTTGTTCAAACTGTGGCATCATTCTTGATGAAAGTAGAATGCTGCTCAGTGTAAGGCACATACCTGCCTGAGATGCATATTCAGAGCCATCAATAATGCTTCTTTTCATAAAGTCCAGGGAGATGAGTCTCAGGTCATTATTGCCCACATGGACTATGATAAAATCATATTGGTACCTGTGGTGTAGTGACCTGAGTGCATGTGTAACATGGCAGATTCTGGTTTTAGATTAGCAATTTACCATTATATTCTTCTTGCTGAGTCTGGTGAGTGATACATCTGTGTGTTATACTATGCAATCTCCTATGGCAAGACTCCTGGGTGATGTGTTTGTTTGCCTTTTGGGTTTTGATCTTGGGTCTCCACTGGGTATAAGCATATGTATGGTATTTTGGTGTTGCTTTTGGTTAGTGCTTTAAAGACTGCTGAGGACAGGTGTTGCTGTTTATAGCTTAAGGATATCTTTGAGGTTTGGAAAGATTTCTTTTAGTTCCTCATCATAAGTTGATCTCTGTGTTTGTGGTGGACACAGTGTATGTGTGGTAGATGTAATGTGCATGTTCTTGACAACCTTATTTGTAAGTGAGATTTCTACCACCAGTGAAATTGTGTATGTGGATTTTTTGCAAACTGTATTTGTTTCTTTAAGGATAAAATGATAATCTGTGAACAAGAGACAATTGTTACATTGTCTCAGGATACTCATATCTACCAAGCTGACTACAGAGACATTTGGAAGTTGCATATCCATGTTGTCAAGACCTATATTTGGGTGGACTATTGTAGATTATGGACTCAGTCATACAGTGGTGGTCTCTGGGGATTGGCAGTAGACTAAGTTAGACTGTACTAAGATTTGATAATAGTGTTGCTTAACACCCAAACTAGCTGGTCTAAACTTGTTTTCATGCAATGGATTTATTTCAACCACAACATGTTACAGGTTTCGGTTCTATGGGTAATTTTTAGATAAAAATTTTCTCTAGAGCAAATCTGGTATGTTGACTGGACACTTAGTATTATGGATATATGAAAACCAATGGGGAGGAAAAGTACTTAAATGGCTTACACAACAGGCAATCACAATGGAAGAGGAGAGGGAAGGACTTTGTAAGTCAGATTACCATAAGGGGTGAATGCCAGAGACACAGCCTTTCAAAACCATTACAGGAAAACGGTGGGAGGGTTGGAGAAAAATTCAAATGCAAGAAGCAGGTTTCCTTGAGCAGGATCCAGTCAATGAAGTGAATATTGGAGCACTAGTCCTATGGTTAAAATTTCAGAAATCTTAGCTTAATGTTTCAGTGGGGATTTGGGCAGAAACAAAGGAGAGGAGAAAACAGTAGCAAAGTTTACAGAAAGGTACTGGAATGCAACTTTAATGGGAAACAATAAGCAACATATCAGATTCTAGCAGCAAAACAGGAATATAATCAGCTTAAAAATATTGACATCCTGGAGCAGATTTCACAATAATACCACTATTGCAATCCCACCACAGACTAAGGCCCCAGACTATGCAGAAATTTATCAGTAATGCTATTTATGCAGCAATGCTATAGTGACTAAATGAGGCTCAAACTAGCAGTAGTTCACAGTTCTGCCACAACTGTGAATGAAACTGCAGGATTAAGGCCCTAGACATTGGTCAAAATATATATAACTAACTTTTACAAGTAATTATACTTTTGGAGACATACATACAGTATACTGTATAAATGATGCTAATACACAAGCTTCCCACAACTGCAAATGGTGCTACAAGACTAAGATCCTGGAACAAACTAAAAAATGCATTTTTTGTTAAAATATAAAAACAAAACAGAAAATGTGCAAGAAGTATCACTACAGAGGTCACGATAACTCCATCTTAAAATATTTAAGCAGAATTTAAAAAAAATCTTTATTATTGAAGAAAAACTTGTTTCTCACAATTTCGAGCTTTCTACACCTCTGTATAGCAGACTTGCTAGAGAGGGATCCAATCAAATAAATCAAGTCCTATGGTTAGAATTTCAAAAAACGTTAGCTTAATGTCTCACTGGGGGTTGGGGCAGACACAAAGAAAAAATAAAAAGCAGTAGCTAAGGAAACAGAAAGACACTGAAATGCAATTTCAAGCAGGTAAATGATAAGCAGAAAATATGACTCTGGCAGCAAAACTGGAATATGAACAACTGTAAAAGTGCTAAAGCACAAATCCTAGAGCAAAATTGAAAATACCGCCACTACTGCAATCCCACCACAGGCTAAGACACCAGACTATGCAGAAATTTACCAGTAATGCTATTTATGGAAAAAATGTTCTAATAAAATACTAAACGAGGCTCAAATTTTGCAGCACATAGTTCTTCCACATTCTTGAATGAAGTATAATCAGTTAGTTTTTACAAGTAATTTACTTATTGGAGATAGAAGTGCAGTATAATGTATAAACAATGCTAAAATCTTGTAGTGATGCACAATCTTCACACAATTGCAAATGAACCTACAAACCTAAGGTTCTAGAACAAACTACAAAAAATGCAAACAGATAACTTTTTTGATAAAATATGGAAGAAAGCAGAAAAATTACAAAAAATAGGTAGCATCACACAGGTCACTATAAGTACAACTTAAAATATTTAACCAGAATTTAAATTAAAGCTTCTTTTTCTTTCCTTTTGATGAAAATCTTGTTTCTCACACTTCAGGGCATTCCACACCTCTGAGTATCTTGAATAAAAAAACAGGGAATTGTCTTTAGTTTGTTCAATATCAGCCTTTATTAAACAAACATTATCTTTAAGGAAGTATGAACAAAATTTCTTTAGGCCACCATCGAACTGTGAATCAATTTAAACAAAATTTCTTGCTTTGAAGTTTGAATTTCGTAATTCAACTTGTTACTTAATTAAGCAATAACTGACTGGGTGTCGTATATTGAAAATTTAACCATGGTTTGCATGGTTTGATCGTGAGGGTGAAACCCAAGGGATTAAACAAAGCCAACTGTGGATAAATCTTCAATATACCCACACCCATGAGTCAGTTCTTCCTAATACACAATGGAATCATTTAAGAAAGAAATTACTTCTTCTTCTTCTTCTTCGTTTGGCTTTTCCCAGTTAGGGGTTGCCACAGCGGATCACCTGTCTGCTCATGATTGGCAGTGGAGTTTTACGGTGTTGAGTTGCCACCCCAGTGCCCAACCTTCCACAGAAGGCACAAACATGCACACCTAAGGCCAATTTAGAGTGTCCAATCCACCTATAGCATGTCTTTGTGGTATGGGAGGAAACTGGAATATCCAGAGGAAACCCACACGACCACAGGGAGGACATGCAGACTCCGCACAAAAGGCACCCCAGCCAAGGATTGAACTGGAGAACCACTTGCTGTGAGGTGGCAATGCTAACCGCTGCACCACTGTGGCTGCCCTCTAAGAAAGAAATTACTTACTTTTCTTAAATAATGTCTTTGTGTAATGACACCATAGTGTTCCTCCAAATTGTTTCTGTATTCTTCTGCTTTGTTAATGTACTGTGCATGCATATGGGACTTAGTTTTCATGCTTACATAGTACAGCAATGCTTTGGAATGCAAGCAGTGGAGAAAGTAAGATCTCCATTGCCTTTTTTTTTGTGAAAAAAATAAGCTGTGAAATCCAAACAGTTTAGAGGTGTGAGAGAGACAAGGCAAAAATACAAGGGAAATCAGGTACATTTCTTTAGGTTTCCAAAATGTACCTGATTTTCCTTGTGTTTCCTTTAACCTCAATATAATCTTTAAGGTCAGGAACTGCTGCAGAGCCTTAAATAAGGGGGATAAAGGTCCTTATTGTAAAAGCTGGTCTTATAAAAGTAGAAAGCTGCTAGAATAACAGGATTTATGCTATTGTACATTGCGCTGTCATTATTTAGTAACTTTGCTTCTCAGTGATTTGCAGTAAATCCAGAAATTTTTTGAGGGACAGACCAAAAAGATGAAACAAAATTTTGGACACTTAAAACATAGACTTCCAGAGCACATACTAAGAGAAGAAAGTTCAGTCACACTTCAGCAACTGAGATTTTTTTTTTATTGGTATATGCTCAATTTAAAATGGGCACCCTGGTTGGGCTGACCAATCAACACGCAAATTTCTGAATACTAACAAGCAATCATTGTATAATTTGTATTACCACATGCAATGCCATCCATTATCATCAACAGTTGGTGGAACTGTGATTTCCATATCTGTGTTAAAGTGATATTTTAGTTTTAGTATTGTTTAATTAATGGTGATTGGCTTAACCTTTAGAATCATGTGTTATTTTATATTATTTTATAAGATTATGATTTGTGATTATTTTTTTCTTTGACATAAATACTATTTATCTCATTGTATGGCTTAAGTTATGGCATTTTTATATCAAAACCATGTTAAACCACATTCAAGGATTAGCACACGGCAATGCATCTCAGTTTATGCTATACCCTCTATGAGGTTACTATAATTTTTTTTTCTGTGATGAGCTTATTTTTATTAATCTAAAATGGGATTGGCTGTGCTTGAGATGGCTTGGGAATCTTACTACCAAAGTACAGGGACAATGTTGCCCTCACAATTTCAAGAACCATGCTGCTATTTGGAACTTAAACAGGTCATCCATCTGAATTTGCTCCAGCTTTTCTCTATGTTCTTTGTGGAACATATACTATATAGCAGATACCCTGCGCAAGCCTTTGGATGTAATATCCCACCAACAGTATGACAATTAGGTTCATAGGCTTGTAAGTGGTAACTGGACCATAAGAGATATTTAAAGCCTAGTCAAGCTTATCCCAAATTTGCCAAAATATTGCTGATATGAGTCATGTCTCAGTACCCCAAGGAATTTTATGGTTATGATACAGGCTTGTGCACATCAAGCATTCAAAAGCTCCCACAGTCCATTATGGACATTGGAGCCAAATAGGGGTACACTTGTGATTTCTCATCTATTATTTCAAAGTTAAGTTAGAACAGGGTTAGAGATGAGCTTTGCTTCACATGGATGGAAAGCCTGTTCCACAGAAGTAGCAATCTCTGAGACACACCCATCCCTCCAACATGACTTGCATGTGTGCGTATGAGGTTTAGGTGCTTAGATTGCGTATTTCTGATGATATTTGTTTTGTGGATGTGTGACAAGTCTATCAGTGTAGGATGAGAAGATGCCTTGTAGGTTGGACATAGATAGATGCATGGCAGTCTGTAAGAGACTGAGTACATGGCTAGGGCATTGAGGTGGCCCACATAGGACTTGTTGGTTATTCCCTGTATTCCCTTTGCAAGGAACTTCTGTGGTCTTTTATGCAATTTTAAGTGCCTGGTCAGGTACATGCTGAAGGATGTGTTGTACTCAATCACTGGTCTGATGACATCCAAGTACAGTGGAACAATAAAATTCTTGGACATGGATGCCATGCCCTTACTTATAAATTGAGCAATGTAGAATGACTTTCTCACACCAGCAGACACATGGCAGTCAGTAGTCAGGTTTCTGTAAACCAGCATTCCCAGATCTCTGACCACTTGTTTTACTTTTAGGGGTGCATTATCAATGCAATAATTCCTAGGGCTGGCTGTCTTTCCAAACGTTAATATTATGCATTTTTCACATTGACCTTTAGTCCATAGCTCTTGTACCACTACTCTGGCTGTGTCAGGCCCTCTTGAAGGATATCAGTGTATTTAGGGGATTCAGTGACCACACCTAGTTTACTGTCATCTGCAGATTTGGTCATCCAGAGTCCCTTGATCTTTCCCTTGACTTTAGAGAAGCAGATGTCAATAAAGAGAGGCCTCAGCACTAAACCCTGTGGGAAGCCACTTGGAATCAGCCTCTTTGTGGAGGTTGAGCCCTCTCTCCTAACTTCTTGTATCCTACCAGTGAGCCAGCTACCTATTCATTGGGAGACATATGAGTTTATGCCTAATTTTGAAAAGTGCATCTATAATGCATGAGTGAGGTAATGTGTCAAATGCCTTGGCCAGATCAAGACAGGCAATGTGAATGCTTTACCATTATCTATAACTTTAGAGATCTTCTCAAAAAGGTCCACCAGGTTAAGTAGGCAGGACCTGCCTTTGACAAAACCAGACTGACTAAGGTCCAGTGTCTGTAGGTTTCTTATGTCATCAGATCCATAATAATTATTTTATAATTTTGCTTATGACACTAGTCAGACTTATGGATCTGTAGAACCCCAGATCCATGGAAGATCCCCTTTTGTGTAGATGGATAACTGTTGCAATACTCATTTATTAGGCATGAAGCTTGTCTAAAGGATATGGTTGAATACATTCTAGTGGACCTGACGTGTCATGTTTCATGTTATTCAGGAGGCATCCTGAGATATTATCAGGGTCTACTGAAACAGCATTCATGGACTTAGAGAGTGCAATGAGGACATTATCCCTAGTTATAGTTAATGGGGAAATGGTGGTGGTGGGTATTTCCTAGGAAGTGACTGGAGGTGACAGAGTGCTAAATTTTGCAGCTAAATTTATCAGCAAATTTGCTATATTCTCTGGCTCATAATACGTAGTTACATTCACATTGCTGGGTGTTGATTTTAAGGTTGAAGACATAACTGAAAAAAAGTCTGATGCTTGCCTTTCAAAGGCTATTTTTATGTCAAATTTGGCTTTGGTGGACTTCATTAGTCCCCCTGAGGTAATTGTTTAGACTGATAAAGGAGTTTATACCTTGCTGGGCAATGCCCTTCATATTTATACCAGGATTCTACCAGGGTGGCTTGTTTCTGGAGATTACCCTATGTTTAGTTCTGAAACATAAAGTTGTCTCTATGCAGCTATAGTAAGTCGTACGTTGAGAAGCTCATGTTTGTTATACTGTTTGACCAGCATTGAGATGTGGTTGTGTTTGATGAAAATTGAGAATCCTCTACCTTTAGACCCTACCTGTGCAGTATTTGGTCTAAATGTGTGAAAGGCATTATATCCTTGTACTGCTGGAGTGCTCTCTGTGGCTCTAAAAAAGTCTCAATAAGTGCACAGATGTTTATATTCTCCAGGATGAAGAGAGCTTGCAAGAAATAGAGCTTCTTCTTTAAACTCCTGGCAATGAGCAGTAATCCCTTTAGATTATTCTGAGTCAATTTAGCTATGTTAGTAGGTTTATCAAGTTGACATTGCCTAAAAAAGTGCCAAGTATAAACATTCCTAAATATAAAGCCTCTTCACATCACCAGGATGATGCACTCTCCTCTATCCATGCCCGGATGTTTGGTATTGCAAGTACCCATCACAAAACTCATTTTAATTATTTTGGGGGGGTCTACTAGAATACTGAGGGTGTTCCCTTATGTCCTTGAGAAGACTGTATTATCACCACACAATGTTTATTGTGATCCAGCTTTGGGCATTTTAAGGTATTTGCAGAACATATATCATGTTCAAGGTGTAGAATACCCAACCCTGTTGTTAGCCACATGTTCTTGGATTGTCCATCTGTCTTTGATCTTTGAGTTAGTGTCCATGTATGGGGTCTAGCATACTAGATATCAACCTTCCTTGTTCTAAATTTGGGCTGTGGGTGGAATTATTGGGCTCACTCTATCAATGCAGGGCCCTTCTCCAATCCTGGATGTTGCAGTTATAAGCTGTCATTAGAGGATATATTGCCTCTGACTGGATGTCCCCCTCCCATCTATCTGCAGAAAACTCCATTTTCTTTATTTTAAGCAGAAGCCATTTATTTTCTAAGTCACCCTTTGCTGGGTTATAATCCCTTGTTCCACAATAACTATAACACAGGTTTACCATGGGTGAAATTCTTTAATGGACTAAGATCATGCTCTCCACATGATCATTACTGAATTTTTTTACCTCAGCCTCCCTTGCATGGTAATCATTGCCACATCCCTACATTTTCTGCTTTTTTAAATACATTATCTGTGAGATTTAGAACTTGTAGAACTCATTAACAAATCTGTTACAAATTTTATTTTGATATCTCACTGCTGTTTTATTGTACTGTCTTAATATTCATTGTTTAATAAAGTTCTTGAGCAAAAGAAAACTCTCTCTGTCATGAGTTATAGATGTTGCTTTCAGCCTCTCTTTTTATGCTTTCTGCTGAGTTATTCTGAAAATGAAAGTTATGATTATTAAAATCACAGCTTTATTTTTCTCTTCCTCCATCCTATCTAGCTTTTTTTCTTGTGTTAGTACATGTGATCAATAATGCAGTATCTAGGCCATTTGTCTTACATCTGCTCCAGTGCATAAAACATACCTTCCCATATGCAAGAAACACGTTTGGTGTTAAATGCATGGTTGCTGTGGGGGTGGTCCTAGGAATTAGTAAAATTGTAAGTATAACTATAAAATAGTGAATGCATTAAAAGTTTGAATATAATGTTAAAGGTAACATTTGTAAATGTATATGCTGAAAGAAATAATTTTACCACTACTTTGTTACATGGTTATAACACTGGCATGCAACCAGATTCCAAAAGATCTGTAGAACTCGACGAAGTGTACTAAGTTCAGCGCATGATTTGTGGGACAGCAGGTAATATTCAAATACTTCTCAGTCTGAAAAGTGTATCTCCATGTAATGCAGCCATAACAGGTAAGCAATAATGAAAGCACAATGACAGGCAATACCTAAAACTGCATGCCAAAGAAAAAATAGCAACAAATAAATATACTCCAGCTTGCTAGCATAGAGGTTAAGGTGCAGGATTGTCACTTAGTAGATCTGGGTTTGTCCCCTGCCTGGGGGCAACTGAGCAGCAGCACTGTGTTTGTAGAAGAAAGGCCTAGCAATATACTTTCATAAATGCTATAAAATCCCTATGGGGTGTTGCCATGAGTTGATTTTGACTCAGGGACAATTAGTTGCTTAGTTGCTTAAGTAAATACAATCTCTTCAACAAGACATGTGTAAATGAACCTTTCTTTAACATGTGATAAAAGACTGATAGAATATAAAGGAGCAGCAGCAGTATCTCTGTTATACTACGAATATCTGTGGCATATTGTGGACTCTGTATTAAAATGCAATGGAAAAATATTGCTACGTATATATTTGCAGAACTTGTCATAGCAAAACAAAAAATACATAAAAATATTAATTATCCTAACTGTACCTACAAAGGGTGTGTGGCATATGTAGGGATCATAAGTGATGCACACACCCAAGGAAATAGGGTGATAGAAAAGCAGATGTAAGGTGAGGTTGTAAAAGAGGGTCACACAAGAGGCATGATTGAAGTGGAAGGTCAGAGGGGTATAGTAATTTTTTTTTTGTTGGAATAGGGCTCTTTTTTTTTTTTTTTGAGAATAGAAGGTATAGAAAAGTCATGGAAAGGGGAGGAGGAGAAAAGAGTGAGTAAAAACATAAACAGATATCACACTACAGAACAGACAAAGGTTGGTGATATACATAAAGGACAGCTGAGATATATAGACAACACACATATGGGCTGTGTAACATGGGTCAAGGAAAGTTAATGAACAAGGTATGGATGCGTACCAGCCATGGTGCATCACAATAATGCATTATGTATCAATGCACAAAGCAGTACTGAGATTTTGCAAAGTGTGTGCAGTCATATAAAAAGGAATACGACTGATGGCAGACGTGTGAGGGACCACTGACTGGGGAAAGCTGATATTGCAGTACATCACAATGAACAACAAAGATCATTATCGATTAGGCTGTTGGCAGTATAAGTGTAACCTAACAACAAGCTGATCACATCCACAAAAGGAAACATAGTAACACTAAAGCAAAGGACACATTAGAACCCCAATACAACATTCAACATGTAAATAATTATGTACCAAGCCAAACATCAGTACTGCAGCAAATGTGTTAAGTGACTGTGTAATAACTTGCAACAGCAGAAAAAAATGATAAATACACCAAACCACTGAAAAAACACACACACAAAAACATTTATTTTATTGAGTGCTTTCATCCTTAATCAACTGAGGCCTTCATCAGAATAATCCAGTGACTCAAATGAAAAAGTATAATAGGTTTAAATGGTCACATGACAAGGATGTCTTGACCAATGATTATTTAGTAAAATCCAAGATGAAATTCATTACAATATCAGTTCCTTAACATACTAATAAAAAAAAAACAAAAAGAAAACTTCTGAATATATAAAAACAAAAATTAATATTCATATTTCAATGCCTTTAATTTCAAAATACTATTGATATACCATTGTTCAAACGAGGGAATAAAGTTGCCTCCAATAATGCTTGTCATGTAACCCTTTAAACCTATAAACCTATTTCATTTTTTCAGCTTCTGTGTTACTAGTATTACTTTTAAACTGATCTGTGGTTACTATTTGTGCTCATTTGTTGACTGTGTAATAACTAAATAAGTAAACACATCACACAGTTGGACAGAAGAATTGGGTTGCAATAGTCACAGAAGGCGTTACATGTCAGGGGCAATGCATATGATTGTCAGGCACATCCAGTAAGATCAGTATGCATACCTCCAACATGGCAGGCAATGTTAAGCTGGCATGCAAAAAGTTCATGGTGACAGAGATACATTAGAAAATATCAACTAAACAAAACAAATGAAAATAAGCAAACCTGCTCATTACAGATGTGAATGAAGCATGGAAAGTATGTCAGAAGAATACATGAAACACCAGATAACATCCCACACAGCTGGAAACATGACAAGGACTATCATAGTGTGTGAATATGAATTGTGTGTGTGACTGCTTGTCATAGTGGCAGAGTTGTCCTAAAATCACAGTACGCCTACAGACCAAGTGCACAAAAGTACACATAAACATATACATATGACATGTAGATGTGTAACACATAGCCAAAAGCTGCAAGTGGTATGAGAAATGGTCACATTATGACTCTAGTACTAAGGAAAAGCATATCTGAAAAAGATTTAACATATAAACACAGGACATGCACGTCTGAGCAAAATCATCTCACAAATGCACAATACAGGCTGCAAGTGTGGCATAAAGGATGCTGCAAAGTACATGCAGCAAACAGCCAGTGTTGAACACTTGTGCATTTTGTACATGACAGGATGTGAGGTGTTTGGGCACAGGTGCACAAACAATGCAGTCATGTGCAAACAGAAAACAGCAAGTTGTTCAGGTGCACACAAAAATCTATGTCAGCTATCACATAATAAATAATGCCATGCAAACCTATGACAACATGTGGATCACTCAAAAACAGGAATATAAAATAACTGTGTTTGATTGCTAAAATTGCAGTCTGGTGTGTACACCTATGTACACCTATAGGTTCATAGGTTCATAGATTAGTACTAGGCTAACTGCCCTTGCGAGCCATTTTAAGCCTAGCCAATTACCCCTTGTGAGACTCAAACCCTGCACTTTGTATTTGTAAGGCAAACACTTTAATCATTAGGCCACCCTCCCAAACAAAAGAGTAGAGGACCTAGAATAGAGCCCTGAGGGGCACCATAGGTTCATAGATTACTATTAGGCTAATTGCCCTTGTGGGCCATTTTAAGCCTAGCCAATTACCCCATGTGAGAGTCAAACCCTGCACCTTGTGCTTGTAAGGTAAGCACCTTAACACCAACCTCACAACCTATAGGTTAGTACTAGGCTAACTTGTGGGCCATTTCAAACCTAGCCAGTTACCCCATGTGAGAATCAAACCTTGCACCTTGCGTCTATAAGGTAAACACTGTAGCCATTATGCCATCTTCCCACTAAGGTATAGCACACCTCAAGGGGAGGAAGACGCAGTTATATAACTAAATAACAGGGATATACTTAGGGTTGGTGTTGTTTGGGCCTACAAATATACATCCATACAAAATAATGCATATATATTGTGTAGAATAAAGACTGCTGATGAATGTAAACATTTGTTACTGGCATCAAAGGTGTATACTTTGCAGAAAATAAGCTGGAGGCACAATACAGTGGCCTTGTGCCACAAAAAATGAGGCTGAGCACTAAAGTGAGTGCAAGTCACATTAATACGAGAGGGTAACAGCATAGCAAAATAATCATTTTGCATGTCAGTTGAACCTGTGATGCTATATAGCACTGTGACAGGCTACAAATAGCTGCACAACATAAGCACAAATGACAAAAATAGAATTGCATTAGATAATACAAGGAATGAAGGCACAATGAGCAGTATTCACATGGGCAGATAGCACAATGGAGTCTCTGACACATCTGTGTCAAAATGTTGCAGAATCTCTGTTGTTGCAAGTACGGTTAAAAACAAACACAACTCTAGCATGGCACCAAAGATATATGCAATGTAGGTAACTGTATCACCCATGTCCACATACCATCACAGGAGAATGTCATCACAGTGGGACAGGTGGAAAATGTCAGTTATGTTAGCAGGTGCAATGTCCCACACATCATAGGTAATCATCTGTTAATATAGTCATGTGAGCATTGTTGATATGACAATTTTGTGGTCAGTGGTGGCTTAAAATCTGCATTAAACCTAGCTGTCACATACAAGGTCATCACAATATCATAGGCCACAGTATGCTGATTTTTATTTTAGGGCCAATCAGTTCCTTGCCTTCAAGGTTGCCCTGATTTCTGGTTATGCCATGTCCTGTACAAGCTATAGGGTAAAAATCTATGACAAATGGAAGAGTAGCAAGGGGCCAGCTAGACAATGGGGTGATCGTGAGTATTAGTTGGTTGTAAAACTAGGGTACTTAGCTGTTATAGGTGTAGAAGGACTAGCCAATAATTAGAGTGGAGATGAAGCTTGGGCGAATAAGCTTTAACGCACTCGAAGTTAGAAGTGTCCTGATAGGGAGTTTATTCAAATTAAAGCTTTTCATAGACTGTAGCTTGGGCAAGCTTTAACTCCATTAAGATATATCAAACAATGGAGCACTTGTCACCTTCCCCAGAAAATATATCTCGACCAAGTGAAGATTTTTAAATGTCTTACACTGATAAAATGGAAAGGCTGAGAGAAAGAACATGGATCCATGGGAGGGTAATTCTTATGCTTTTGCTAGGATCCTATGCCTAGGAAAAAAACTGTGTTTTTTCATAATCATGATTGGGAAACAATATGGGGCCAGATGATGTAAAAAACAGACCCCAGTTTTCTAAGAACCTCAAAATGCCAGTGTTCATATATGTTTTGCAAATTAAATAGATATACTAAAGTGATCCAAAATAATTCAGCACTTTTGCTGTCACTTCATCAGATCTGACAAGATTAAAGTCTTAATTGAAGCCAGAAGGCTATCCATAAACCATGGAAGATAAACATACAATTTATATTAAGTGACAAAACTCTCAGCATAAAAATAATAACCATAATATCTAGAGATCCATAGATCTGTATGAACCAATCCATAAGAACTGATTGAAATTAAAGGTGGGAACTGTAACCTAAGTATAATAATTAGATTGTTTATGGTGTGAGGATCTGTGGAAAAAAAGCTTGTTAGAAACCTTTAAATAACAATGAGAATATTTAGAGTAGGAATAGGGGAGAAGAACAAAAACTATCTCAATTTATTTAATTTTATTTTTATTTTAATTTTACACAAGTATACAAAAGCATTCGAATCTGTGATTTTTGTTGTTTTTCTCCTAGTTGAAGGAAAGTAAAAGGAGCATAAACACTACCCTCCCAGAGATCCATTTTTCCCTCAGACTCCCTAGGTCATAAGCTATATGGCGCTTAAAAATAATAGAACTTGCATTCCTCACTTAATTAAGATATATTATAAGAAATGAGACAAATCACTCCAATTTTTTCCTATATCAGTTTAGTGTAGCCTACCCCAAGCTACACCCACTTACACCGAGCTATTGGTTAATGTATCAACATTCAAGAACTTACATGGATATTCATGGACACAATTCCAAAACATTCTATACTAATAAAGCTCATTAATTATGTATAGCACAAATAGCATTTAATAGCTGTTAGGTTTACTTGCCTGACTCATCATGCCCAGAAGGTAATCTTTCATAGGGTCAGCTGCATGTGTTGCTATTTTCAAGAATTGAGCTTATTGGTCTAGAATGTTCAGGATGCCCGGTGTGTACCATGTAAGTCATATTACGCTGAGTTTGCACCATGAAATTACCTGTGCATGAATGTATAGTACCATAAAAGGTAAAAGGTGGTCTTCTCCCATATGCAGATTTATGGATATATGTCTGTCATTCCCCATGAACTTTCTCCCATATGCATGTTTATGGATATATGTCTGTCATTCCCCATGAACTTTCTCCCATATGCAGGTTTTTGGATATATGTCTATCATTCCCCATGAACTTTTTCCCATATGCAGGTGCATGGATACATTGCCATCATCACAGTGAACTGTAGATAAGAATGGATTCTGACAATAACTACCAGCAATGCTGGTCTACCTTTTTATTCCTTAGCACTATTTGCAGATAATAATGGGTTACAAGATCGTACACAAAGTGTAAAAACACAGTATTGCTTGTGGATAGCCACTGACACTGAATCCTGTATTGGAAACTCCTATGACATTCAATGGGACTGGAAGGATATACAAATAGCTCAACCTGTACTCCTCTCCTTGTGGTCACATTGCGACATTACATTTATGATGTATATGTTCATTTGATCTCAATGTGCTGAGATGCTGTTTGACACAGATGGCTATATACATATTGGTTGCATGTGGCTATGTTACACAGTTCTGCAGCTATGTCTAAATTACAGCATTGACATCTGTTCTATATCCCCAATCTGTGTAGGTGACATGGTAGGGATATTTTGGCTTTACAGATGAATGTAGGTGTGAATAACCTTGAAGACATTGTTGCTGAAGTTGTGGTGTAGTGGAAATGTGCATAATATAGGATTGTCCACAGTTCCACAGACCTGGGTTCTAAGCCCAGTCCTGGATATATGAGATATTCTAAGCTATGGACTGGGGAGGGTGTATAGCACATGTCCAACCCTGGATATATGAGATATCCTAAACTATGGACTGGGGATGGAGTCTAGCATATGTATGCTTCATATATACTGACATAAGAAACACCTGTTAGCTTTGGGTATGTTAACCATGATCATCTGCACATTATGGCTGCACATGTAATACATTGGCATGTTTTCTATTACACTGTAGTAGAATGTATATGTAGAACATTAAACTATCCCATACTTTTGCCGATGAACCAAAATAGGTAAACCATATGTGTACTTCCTGACATGTGCATGTGTTAGTTTGGCAAATGTCTGGAAGGAGCAGATGTGACAATTTTTCTTGGTTTAATTTCTCCAAGTCTTTTGAGTTTCCAATACCATGACATGAATGGGCCTCATTCCTAAGTCAGGGTATGATTAGAGATTACAGTTTATGAAATTAATATTGTTTCAGTCTTTGATGTTAGCCAAAGGTGCTCTTCTCACCACCACAATGTACTCATAATTGACTCCTTCTGTAATTCATACAGAGTTATGTGTATTTGCAGCACATCTAAGTGCAACTGTAAATTCTTCTTTATTAGACCTGTTGCTCTTGCTACTATTGGATATATCTGTGTATCTTTTTTCCACAATGCTCTTGTTTCTTCTTACAAATCCTGGTATTTTATATATTTTTGTATCTCTGTACTTTGGACACTGTAATCACTGGGTGTAGCAATTTCAGTGATCCATACTACATTTGTCTTTTTTGTAATGGACTACTACATCTGTTTTTCTTGCATCTATTTTTTGAACTGTTGTCAATGGGTGATCACATGCTATATACATTTTGTCATTCTATATAATGCCTTGTGGTTCATGTTTCCAATGCTTCTTAGCTGATTAAATATTCTAGTGTTTGCACAATTCCCAATGCAGCAGTCTTGCCACATTATTGAGCCCTTCAGTATAGAGATCCTTTGCCATGAGTGTATCACACTCAGCAACAAGACATGCAACTGTTTCAAGATCTTTCTTATGGCACCTGCATTTGTGTGCTTCTCCCACATGTTCAATGGACTTTGTAAACCAACGTGTACGTAGTCCACTATCCTGTGCCACCATTATTAGCCTTTTGTCATTTGGTTTCAATTCACCTCTTCTTAACTATTCCTGTGTCAAATCTTGTTCAACATAAGGTTGTTCCAGGAGATCTCGGTACTTTGGCATTATATTTATGGATTTTTTTCCAATTTTCTTTCATTCTCATCTGATCCTTTCCCTTACATTCATTCTTTTGTTTTGGCACATTAAATTGCAGTCTAATTTTTGTCTCCTGGTTTGATTTCCATTCCCACTTTACACTAAAATGCTTCTGCTAACCTAAGTGTGGATATCATCTTAGACTTCTTTTTCACATGTTTCAAAACTTTCACTACATTTGGATCTGGTCAGGTCCGTAGATATGTATGCAGTCCTGCAATTGCAGATCAATACATGTAATGAGTTTCAGTGAGGTCCATACCTGTTTCAGCGAGAGGAATATACATTCTTGGTATGCACTGAATTTTATATATTTGATAAATATGAAACAGTTTTCTTGTTTTCCTGTCCAACTGATCCAATACTTTTTGAGGCGAGTCAATCACCCCAAAACTGTAAGAACCGAAAGATCAAATTGGTTTTTAGCTTGGACTTTATTCTGGTATGCAAACACAGTTTTCAATATTAGTTTTAGTCTTCTGAAGTATTCTTTGCTGAGTTTTAGTCTCAATTGTTCATGTTTTATTGCCAATCCTTTATCTATTCCCAAATATTTATACACTGCTTCCTGCTCATTTTCCTTTATATCACATTCCTGTCCAAGATTGATATTTTATTGGTGCTGCAGCTTTCCTGTTTTAAATGTCACTTTTGCACATTTATTAAGACCAAATGACATTGCCCAGGATTCATTAAACTCTGTGTCAGAATAACTTTATTCCGACACAGAGGGAACTGTGTCTGTTTCCTCATAGCTTTAACAGCAGCGCATCTTGCATATTCATGAAGGCATGCTACTGCTAAGGCTAAGTGGATACAAACACTACTGAATGCAGGGGACAATGTTTAAGTACTGCACACACATCTAAAATGCCCCCTGCACTCAAAAAGTGCCATACAGCACTTTTGAAAAGCACTGCAGTGTCTGCAGACACTGAAATGAAAAAAAAAATGAGTATTGTAGTGTCCATGGACACTGAAATAGATAGGGGAGGAAGAAACAATGCAGGGGGTATGTGACAGGTTCTGTCACACACACCCTACATTGTAAAAGTGCTGCATGGCCATAGCCGTCAACTGTACAAGTTTCCACAGAATGCCCAGATGCCTGCCTCACATACTTCTCAACCTCCTAGAGCAAGAAAGCTGTATAAATCTATAAATAATAGGGGGACAAAGGCATAAAAATAGGGACACGTATTAAATATTGCACTGACAAACCAGGAAAGCTGACAGAATAAAAGGTTTGCAGTAGCATGGACTTCCTGAACAGTATGAAGACTGAAACACAAATGTCGGCAATTTGAATGTGCCATACGGCCATAGCCGTCAACTGTACAGGTTTCTGCAGAATGGCCAGATGCCTATGTTACATACTACTCAACCTCCTAGAGCAAGAAAGCTGAACAAAGCCATACATAATCTGGGGACAAAGGCACAAAAATAGGGACATGTTTTAAATATTGCACTGACAAACCCGGAAAGTTGATAGATTAAAAGGTTTGCAGTAGCACGTATTTCCTGAAGGGTATGAAGTCTGAAAGCCAAATTTCTGTCGGTATGTTCTGACTTAAACCCCAAGTGATTTGCCAATGATTTGCTAGAGAACCACAGTCACACTTCCTAACTTTGTAAGACCAATAATTAAAATCTGTTCCTATGTGTCCCTTTATAATTTCCCTTACTGTGACTGACAAGGAGTACAGATAAATGTAAATAATGTGGGTTTATGAATTTATATATTTTTCTATTCTAAGGTATGTTTAAACATAGCTGAGTGGGTGTGCACGTTATGGCACTCTGCTCAGCATTGCTGAAACATCCCATAGGAGATAAATAAAAATATACAGCTGAAGTCCTCATGCTGAGATAGTGTAGTGAATAGAGTCCCAGCTTTGCATGCAGGTGTTCACGGTTCAAGTACCAAGACAGGCACTTTATTTTTACATGGGAAAGCAGTGTTAAAACTATTATTTTAATTTTAAATTATGTAGTAATTGATATTTGTCAACCAGGGGTAGTGTAGCTGGTCTAAAATGTAAGTGTGAGTGCATATAACATGTGAAATCACCATGTATACACAAGTGTCCCATACAGTACAGTCACACCCCATGGTAATGTAATGAAAGCACATGGAGAAATGTCAGGTAAAGTAAATCATATACACTTACTAATATGTCAGTAATGATTAATGAAATCTTTACCCTGATATTTTTAAAATGAAAATTGGGCAATGGTTAGCAGTCCTCAGCTATGCTTAGCCAGTGTAAGCATTTCTAAAATGTGAATGCTAAGCAGCTTACCTAAATGGATTTCTGCACTAAGTTATGCTCAGCAATTACCCCTTTAAGCACTGTTCAACCCAGCTTAGCAGGTTTGCTCATTGCTAAGCTATGTTGAGCATTTACAAAATGGTCCAATGATGGCAAAGGGTGGGAATATGGCTTTATTTAAACTGTGCAGGTGGGAATACAGCCATAACCTGTTTAGTCTGATCTCTGCAGGAATATGTCTGGCATTGGAGAGACAGTGTGCTTTTGGACACAGCGCTGGGGCACCCTGGAGTCCAGGGCCAGGGCTGGACTCCTTGTAGAACACCATGATGACAGACTGCTACAGGGCCAGTACCAGGACTCTCAGTACAACGTGGAGGCCTGGGACCATCTCGTATGTGACCTCATCAGTGCCACTAGAATCCCCCAAACTGGTGAGCAAGTATGGTGTCATTATGCTGACCTAAAGTATAAGAAGAGGGAGCTCTTGGCCCAGTGGATCCAAGATGCTCGGGACTGGCATGCTCCAGCAGTTTGTAAGTATCCCAGATAGAGCTGTACCAAATTCTAACCCGAGTCTGTGATAGACAGGGATGCATAATGTGTATCTCTCACCACTACAGCTGCAGAAGAGAGGGCTATGAACATCAAGGCCCATGCTGACAAACTGACATGGATGCACTGATAGGCTGGTGAGTACAGATCTATCTTGCAGTATATAGTGCCATAAAGTAGAAGGAGTACATTATTTACTGCCAGTAGGTGTATTGTGCACTGTGTCTAATGAATAAAACATGTTTGTCACACATACTTATCCACAGGATGTCCATTAATAAAAGTGCCATTTCACTATAATAAAAATATACAACAAACTGTTGTGTTTACTCTGGTATGTTGTTGTAGAAATAGAATGTGTACAGGTTCTTTACAGCAAATATGGCATTGACAGCATGAAATAACTGAGGCTGTTCTGGGAAACAGCTAGTATGCATTGCAGTCTTATGTTAACCTTTGCTTTCCAGATTGTATTATTTCAAAGGAGTAATACACAGTGCAATAACTATCTGCCATGCATGAATTTCTGGATTACAAGGTCAGACTGTCCAACACAGGGATTATTAGTCAGAAATCAGTCAAGAAATAAACAGCAGTTCACAAGTGTGAAGGGAAAGAGCATTGTTGTTCATTTTAACACACCCAGACACAGTTCAAATCCAGGGAATGGTACTGAGATGTGTGCATATATACACAATAGAGCCCACACAGCATGGTATTGTCAAAGGGAAATCAGGCCTGTTCAACCTGGCCAACCTCTTTGAAGTGGTCAATAAACACAAGGATGAGGGGAAGTTGGTGAACAATACCTACCTTCACTTAACCCGATTCTCTCACAATACTCCCCAGGTGGCCAGGAGACAAACGCCTACACAGCCAGGCAACAACCTGTATGTTACCAGATAGGTAGTTAACTGGCCCAATGGTAGTACCCACTTGGTTAAAGTAGTGGAACCCACCTCTAGTAGTAGAGTCTTCCAAAACGGTGTACACCAAGGATCGGTCTGGGGGCCTCTACTGTTTGATATATGCATATCTGAGGTACAGGACAAAAGCAGTGGTCTGTGGCTGACCAGGTGTGCAGATGCTTACAAGCTGGCCACTGTCTTACATTCCTCTACTGATGTGAGCATCACCCATGAGGCCCTCACCCAATTAATGACTGGTGCAAGAAGCCTTTCCACAAACTGAATGCCAGGAGTGGCATCATTCTCCCTGCTTTGGCAGATGTCATCCACACTAATTATGATTTTAACAATGTACTGAGTATGCAATCAGATGTGAGGCAACTTGTGCATCAAGGTTGGTAGCAACCTGACAGTTTCCCACCATGTGGGCACCATTGTATGGAAAGCTGTCTACATGGCCCACCTCACAAATATGGGTATGTCATCCAGGAACCAGGAGACCACAACATCCCTGTATTCTACCCTTATAAGATGCATTACCAAGTACAATGGCTCCTTTGGCATGTACCTTGCCAAGCAAATGCAGCAGTTGTGGAAAACACAGAGGTTCCTGACCAGGCAATTCCAGGGTCTGCAACACCTATCCTATACAGGTAGGCTGAAAGCCCTGTCCCTGTACACAGTCTCATACAGACTGATCATAGGTGACCTGTGTCTGGCATACAAAGCCATGTCCAAACCAGCCTTGATGGCATTTCTGCATATCTGTAAGACAAATTGCACTCGCATATCATGAACATAAGGCTCACACCTGGTCTGTGACATGTATAGTACTTGTTGGCAGGATAGTGTAGTGTCCCACACAATACACTGTCAGTAAAATATACTCCCTCCCCATCCTAGCAGAGTATGTGTATAGCCCTCTTGAAGAAGAAGCTGGATGACTACATGGGAAATGGAAGAGACACCCCTAGGATCCCATGTGTGTTCCAGCTGGGCAGGGAAAACATGTGTTGGCTTGGAAGGAGCATGTTTGAAAGTCTGGGCCAGGCTTATGAGGTCATCAGGGCCAATAGACTGATATCATCTTATGAGGCTATGCACCTAGTACTTTACATGTTTCCTGTATGTATTGCAGACTGTCCTGCAATGTTGTTTGAAATTAATCCCTGTGAGTCTGAACTGTGTATGCACTACAGTGATAGTGTATAGTCTTGTCCCCTCATCAGTTATCATCACATATTGTTACACCTTGTCATTGTGTGTGATCTATATAGCAGTAAGTCAGCTTTTACAGTACGTGCATATGCACTTGGTGACACTGTATAGCTCACTCCAATAGCCTTGTTCTTGGCCACAATTACCATTCTGCTACTGGGCCCATCACACAGTAGGATTTGCCACCCTTTGTTGTGGGCCTGACAGTAGCAGTGAAAGAGATGGATTTCAGCAGGCAGAACTAAAGTAAGGTCCGCCTGAAGGGCCCATAGGTGTCACAGCTGTGCCTGACTGTACCAGGAGTGTGTGTGTGTGTGTGTGTGTGTGTGTGTGTGTGTGTATCAGCAAACCTAATACTGCAGGGTATCAATCTACATATGCTGTGTACTCCTCGCAGGTGAACACAGGGGTTGATGTCCCTCCCTCTCACAACCTGATGTCATTGTCTTAGCAGACTCCCATGATGATGATGGTCATAGTGAGGCACAGGTGATGTTGTTGGTACCTGGATCCGTGCCTTTGTTTGGTATCCCACTTTCACCCACCATGTCACTGCACACAGTCAATATGCCCACACATGCCCAGTCTCCAGCAGCCACGGATAATGGACAGGTTAAGGGTGGTGGCATGGATCAGGCTAGTGTGTTGAGCATGGCGAGTGTGAGTGTAGACACCAGCCATAGGCAGAGAGCAGGCAAGGTCACACACAGGCAGATGGACAAGGGTGCTCAACAGAGGACTGCTGCCCATCAAGCCCCTGCAGCAACCATGGCAGATGTCACCAGATACATCTTATGGTCCATCATGGAGGCACAGGTGTGTACTGACTGCAACACCACATCCCTATCCCAGGCCAGTCATCACCAGACATGCACAGCTCCTCTGCACTGCCCAGTTGAACATCACTCCTCCAAACACACACACACACACACACACACACACACACACACACACACACACACACACACACACACACACACAATGTCAAAAGCAAAGCACAATATCTTGGTCAATGGACCATGGAGACCCATACAATTTGAATTTAATTTGTTAATATGAATGTCAGCTTTAAAATGATACCTTAACCATTGTTGCGTGATGCTCCTTTCTTGAGATATTCACAGAAATATGATTAATATATAATTTCTCATAATTGATAAATAAACAAAGCATAATATCGCATCACCTGTAACAGACAGAGCCTACATATTAGTGTAGAAGTTGTGCATCTGAATGTCAGCTTCAAAATGATGCATCATTTGTGTGAACACCATGTTCCCTTGCAAAGATATGGGCATAATAATGAGAAGTATTATAAATGTATAATTTTCATAATCATAGAAGACTAAACAAACTGTGATATCTGTATATGTGTAACATGCACAGACACAGTTCTTTTACCATGTTGTAAGAAGTAACACTGTCTTCAAAATGAGGTATTACTTGGCACACTGACATGCTCCCTTTCAAAGTTATTTACCAAAATATGAAAAAAATAATAGTTTCCATAACCTAATTTCAAACAAACTTTGATATCTGCACATGTGTACAACATACAGACACAATTTTTTTACCATGTTGGAACCAACAATACTGTCTTCAAATTGAGGTATTACTTGGCACATTCAGATGCTCCCTTACAAAGTTATCTACCAAAATATGAATTTCCATAACCTAAGTCCGAAACAAACTTTGATATCTGCACGAGTACAACATACAGGCACCATTGTTTTACCATGTTAGAACTATCAATACTGTTTTCAAAATGAGGTATTACTTAGCACATTCAGACACTCCCTTACAAAGTTATTTACCAAAATATGAAAAAAAAATTATAATTTCCATAACCTAAGTCCAAAACAAACTTTGATGTCTGCACATGAGTACAACATACAGGCACCATTGTTTTACCATGTTAGAGCTATCATTACTGTTTTCAAAATGAGGTATTACTTAGCACATTCAGACACTCCCTTGCAAAGCTATTTACCAAAATATGAAAAAAAAATCATAATTTCCATAACTTAAGTCCGAAACAAACTTTGATATCTGTACATGTGTCCAACATACAGACATAATTCTTGTACCATGTTGGAACCAGCAATACTGTCTTCAAAATGAGGTATTACTTGGCACATTCAGATGCTCCCTTGCAAAGCTATTTACCAAAATATGAAAAAAAATCATAATTTCCATAACTTAAGTCCAAAACAAACTTTGATATCTGCACATGTGTCCAACATACAGACAAAATTCTTGTACCATGTTGGAACCAGCCGTACTGTCTTCAAAATGAGGTATTACTTGGCACATTCAGATGCTCCCTTGTAAAGTTATTTACCAAAATATGAAAAAAATGATAATTTCCATAACCTAAGTCTGAAACAAACTTTGATATTTGCATATGAGTACAACATACATGCACCATTATTTTCCCATGTTAGAACTATCATTACTGTTTTCAAAATGAGGTATTACTTAGCACATTCAGACACTCCCTTGCAAAGCTATTTACCAAAATATGAAAAAAAAAATCATAATTTCCATAACCTAAGTCCAAAACAAACTTTAATATCTGCACATGTGTCCAACATACAGGCAGCATTCTTGTACCATGTTGGAACCAGCAATACTGTCTTCAAAATGAGGTATTACTTGGCACATTCAGATGCTCCCTTGCAAAGTTATTTACCAAAATATGAAAAAAATCATAACTTTGATAACCTAAGTCCGAAAAAAACTGATATCTGCACATGAGTACAACATACAGGCACAATTCTTGTACCATGTTGGAACCAGCAATGCTGTCTTCAAAATGAGGCATTACCTGGCACATTCAGATGCTCCCTTGCAAAATTATTTACCAAAATATGAAAAAAAAAATCATAATTTCCATAACCTAAGTCCGAAACAAACTTTGATATCTGCAGATGTGTGCAACATACAGACACAATTATTTTACCATGTTGGAACTATCAATACTGTCTTCAAAATGAGGTATTACTTGGCATAGTGACATGCTCCCTTGAAAAGTTATTTACCAAAATAAGAAAAAAATCACAATTTCCATAACTTATATCAAACAAAGCTCCTCATTAGCACTCTTCAAGAAAAATATTGCTGATTGGATGGGAAATAGGAAATTCACCCCGGGGATCACCTCTGTGGCTCTGCTCGACAGTGGCACAAGAAAATAATTTTCTTGGGTGGCAAAAGCCAGGGTACCTTTTGGCTGGGCTTGTATAGGCCTCAGGGCCGATAGCCTAGTACCTACCTATGAACCTAAGTCCTAACAAAACTGATATATGTACATGTGTACAGCATTCAGAAGCAGTTATTTTACTATGTAGACACATATGATTGTAAATATACACATTCTTGGTGTAGCCAACATACTGCTGAATCGGTACATGTAAAGAGAAAAAGCAAGGTAAGGACCGCCACTCCACTAATGAACCCAGGACAGGCATGGGACAGTGACACGCAAGGCCATCTCATCAGTCTGACAGCTGTGCTGGCTACCCACTCAGACAGCTGATAACACTCCAGTCTCACAACCTCCTTCAGTGTCAGCAGTCTGCCTTACCTATGCCTTTTCTCTTTACATGCGTCCATTCAGCAATGGACCTAAGGGATCAATTTCTGTATTAGTAAGCCCTTCCTGTCATCTAGCTCTACACATGCCTGATAAAAGCAGTCTAAAAAAATGAAGTATTGCAGGATGGTCACTGACATATTAGATTGTACGTGGTAGTACTCTCCTGAAACAGTTATTTCTCAGCATCCTCACCACCTCCTTACCACAGTTATTTGCCAAACTCAGAGAAATATATTTTACACAACACATTTCATAATAGTGTTTTACTTACTATACTAGTCCTACTTGGTCATGGGTGTTTTCCATTCTTCTCACAAGCTGCATGTTAGCAATCCTGCATAACTCTCCTCACGCCATTGTGGAGGTTGGTCAAGAACAACGCAATGCCCTCCTTAGTTAGGTGAATGCCATCCCCTCTGAAGAGATTAACATCTTCCGCGGTGATGCTGTCATGGCAGATTGTAGATCCACCAACCCTGTGCATCAAGCCATGCATGAACCCATTCTGTAAACGTCTGGCCTTGTGAGCTGCCCGTTGACTGTTTGCTGTTTTCCATATCTCTTATTTATTTATTTTATTTTATTTATTTAAATTTGTTGACCGGGAGTGTCCGACTGGACGTGGGTCCATTTTCAGTGGAGGCCCGGGGAGAAAAGCTCCACAGTAAAATAAACAGACAGTAGTTACATTGGATTACATAGTGATTAACAATTTAACATAGAAATTACTTACAACATATTTACAGATGAAGAACATAGTACATCAGTAGACAACTAGAATCTTTATCTGTGAAGTACATAACAGGCTTTAACAAATGTAACAATGAGAAGTTCCTGCTGTATAATAAGTACTAGGCTTATGAGCCTCTGAGCTTGCTATCATCAAGGTAGTTAGTGGAGGTGAAAGAAAGGTAGTAGTTGGATGGGGTGGATGATATTAGAGTGGGAGTTGCAAGGGCATAGCCAGCATGTTTTTAGGTGCACTTTTAATAAAGTTTTGAAATTGGTGCATGATGGTACGAAGGTAATTGTGGGTGGGAGTGAGTTCCATAATTTGGCTATGGCGCAAGAGAATAGTGCTTCACCAGCAGAGTTATTGGCTTTAGTGATCTGCAAGTGATTTTGTTGCTGGATCTTAGTGGTCTGGTGGTGCGATAGGGTTGGAGTAGATTCTGGAGGGATGGGACATTTAGTGGATGGTTTACTAGTTTGTGGGCGAGTGAGAGTTGATACCACTGAAGGAGGTGAGGGAGTTCAAGCCAACCCAGTTCAGCAAGTGAGAGACAGTGGTGACTATGGTAGGATGCCCCTGTGGCGAATTTGGCGATTTTGTTGTAGCAGGTCTCTAGCTTGTTTAGATCACATTGCCTTAGGTTGGTATATACTGGAGAGGCATAAAGTAGGATTGAGATAAGGTGGGAATTTGCTATTGAAATCTTTGCTGCTTTGGTGAGAAATTGTTTATTTCTGTATAATGCTCCTAGTTTTTTGTGGACTTTTTTTATGGTCATGGATATGTGAATGTCAAATTTTAGTTTATTGTCTATTTCCACTCCTAGCAATTTGGTGTGTTCAGCTGGGTATATAGTGGTGTTGTCTTTTGCTGTGATGTTAAAGTGAGAGTTGTTTTGAGTATGTTTGGTGGGTTGGAAGATGAGTAGTTTAGTTTTGTTTGGGTTGAGTATTAATTGGGCATCGGATAACCATGTTTCAACAGAGGAAAAGGCTTCCTGTGTGACTTTTTGCAGTTTGGGTAGGGACTGGGCTGAGCAGATGATGGTTGAGTCATCTGCGTATTGGATGAGTGTGCCATGTTTGGTGGCAGAGGCTAGATTATTGGTGTAAACAGAGAAAAGTAGGGGTCCAAGGATGGATTCTTGGGGAACCCCTATGGAGACAGGTAGTTAGGGAGATATGTCATTCTGCCATACAACGGATTGTTGGCGGTCAGACAGGTAACTCTGAAACCAGTTGGTGACTGATTGTGAGAAGGATAGGTTCTTGAGGAGAGAGATAAGTTGTTTGTGTGGGACCATGTCAAATGCTTTAGATAGGTCTAGGAAAGTAGCAGAGGAGAGATAGCCATTGTTTTTATGCTGAAGGATAGTGTTAGTAAAGGAGAGTAAGGCAGTGGTGGTGCTATGGTTTGGTCGGAAACCATGCTGAGTACTGGAAAGGAGGTTGTTAGTAAGGAGGTAGTGTGAGACCTGAGCGTGTATGCATCTCTAGTATTTTGGAGAGTGGAGAGAGAATAGCTATGGGGCGGTAATTGGTTAGTTCTGCAGAGGGTCTGCCTTTGTGGAGGGGAATTATATGTGAGACTTTCCACAATGTGGGAACGTAACTTTCTGACAGAGATCGGTTAATCAAGATGGATACTGGGTAGGCCAGAGCATCAGCTGCAATTTGTAGGTATTCACTTGGGAGGTTGTCTGCTGCTAATTTGGTGGGTTTAAGTTTAGTTAAGAGTTTTTTTATGTTGAATGTAGGTACAGGAGAAAAAGAGAAGGCAGTGGGGAGATTACTAGTTGAAGGTGTGGGTTGGAGGGGAGGGGGGTTGTGTTGTTTAGCTAGTGGTAGTATGGTTTGGGTGAAGTGTGTGTTGAATGAGGTAGCAATATTTTCTGAGGAGTGAGGGATGTTAGGTGGAGGGGTACTGACTTTACCTGGGTGGAGGATGGAGTTTATGGAGGACCAGAATTGTTTGGGGCTGTGTTGTGAGGAGTCTAGGGCAGACTGGTAGTATTGGAATTTGTCCCGTTTATTAGCTTTTTGACTCTATTGTGTAGTTCTAGGAATTTCTGTCTAGCTGCAGGGGTTTTGGTTTTGCGCCAGTGCTCCCAGGCTTTATCCCTGTTTTTCATTTCTGACTTAGTGGTTTTCTGTAGCCATGGGGAGGGTTGTGCTTTGGTTCTGGAAAATCTTATGGGGGCATGGTAATTAAGGATGTTCAGGAAGGTAGTATTAAAAAATTCATCTGCGTCATCTAGACTGAGGTACTTTAGAGCATGCCAGTTACATTACAAATAAATGTATAAATACATTTATACAAATGTATAAATAAATTCCTCTTGAGGAATTATATCAGACCACACAAAATGACAACGTGGCCACCAAGACTTCAGGTCTTCAAAAATGTCTGTGATTTGAAACTGTAGCCTTTCAAGTGGTTGACTGATGACATCATTCCCTCCAATGTGCAGCACAAGCATGTCAGGCTCAGGATAGATGGAACATCTCTCTTCCAACAACTGCAGTAGTCTGCTCCAATGCATACCTCTTCTTGCAATCCAGTATACCTTCACACTGGATGTGGGGAAGCACAAGTTGTACCGGTGTTCAGTTTTGGAGGCATGGCTGGAAGCCCAGTAAATGTAAGAAATGGCACATACCCACACTCTCACTTTTCGTTCTCCTGGTCATGAAGCCATGTGAGTGTTAGAAGGTGGACAAACATGCAGAGGAAAGAAAATGCAAACATTACTACTGATATTTGACAGATGTATTGGAAGACTACATATAAATGAATATCATATGCATTATCTGGCTAGCCCATCTAAATCTTCCATCCTATCCACAGGGGCAGTATTCTTTGCATTAGGTACATAAGTGGTGATGATGCTTCAGAAGTACATACCTACTAACCGCGAAAACACCAAATTACACACAATGACTGACAAGGGGGCACAGAAAGGGCACATGTAAAGAGAAAAAGCAGGGTAAGGTCCGCTGCTCCACTAATATGCCAAGGACAGGCATGGGTCTCCAGATTTTGGTTATTTGAAGTGTCCCATAGCTGTGCTGGCTGCCCACTCAGACTTCTGATACCACTATGGTCTCATGACCTCCTTCAGTGTCAGCAGTCTGCCTTACCCCTGCCTTTTCTCTTTACATGTGCCCATTGAGCAATGGACCTAAGGGATGAAGGACTTAAGTAACTCACTAATTGCTGCCCTCATCTTCATGCATTTACTATCTTCACCTACATACATTGACCACACCTGAAGGGAGGGGGACTGAGTGGAGAGCTACACCAAGACAACATGTGAAAGACCCAGACTGACCCAGGCTCTGTTTTTTTGCATGTGTCCTTTCCCGGATGGAAACACTGCATCACAGTGGCACCCCCAAGGCCATGCTTACCTAGGACAGCAGCACTATGGGACTGAGCTAAAGAGTCTCCAAGTTCCCAACTGCAATTCAGGTGGATCACAAGATCCATGATGGATGGGTATGCCCCCCATGATGCATTCACCAACACAACATTCTGAGATGGGACAGTTTAGGGTTTGGGCTGCTCCCTTTCCAGTGATTCCCAGAACAGCAGAAGATACAGTCTTATCTTACTTGAAATACTGCATGGGTGGACACTGACATGGGGGCACAGAAAGGGCACATGTAAAGAGAAAAAGCAGGGTAAGGACCACTGCTCCACTAATATGCCAGTGACAGGCATGGGGCTCCAGTTGTTGGTTATTTGATGTGCCCCATTGCTGTGCTGGCTTCACACTCTGACTGCTGATACCACTATTGTCTCACGACCTCCTTCAGTGTCAGCAGTCTGCCTTACCTCTGCTTTTTCTCCTTACATGTGCCCATTCAGCAATGGACCTATGGGATGAGGGATTGAAGTAACAAACTAACAGCTGCCCTCATCTTCATACATTTACTACCCTCACCTACCTACATTGACCACACCTGAAGGGATGGGGACTGAGTGGAGAGCTACACCAAGACAACATGTGAAAATACCCAGACTGACCCAGGTTGTGTCTTTTTGCATGTGTCCTTTCCCGGATGGAAACACTGCATCACAGTGGCACCTCCAAGGCCATGCTTACCTAGGACAGCAGCATCATGGGACTGAGCTGAAGAGTCTCCAAGTTCCCAACTGTGATCCAGGAGGATCGTAAGATCCATGGTGGCTGGGTATGCCCCCACGATGCATCCACCAACACAACATTCTGAGATGGGACAGCTTAGGGTTTGGGCTGCTCCTTTCCAGTGATTCCCAGAACAGCAGAAGATACAGTCTTACCTTATCTGAAGTACTGCATGTGGACACTGAACTGACAAGGTGGCACAGAAAGGGCACATGTAAAGAGAAAAGGCCGGGTAAGGACCAGCATGGGGCTCCAGCTGGGGATTATCTGAAGTGTCCTAAGACTGACCCTGACCTTGTCTTTTTGCATGTGTCCTTTCCCGGAGGCAAATATTGCATCACAGTGGCATATGATACACACTGATGCACCCAGCAGCCTGGCCACAACTTTGTTGTACAGTGTGCACTGTACATCTTACTGCTGTTAGCAGTCTGCTAGACCCTTATGGCCATGGTACTCACCAAAGCATTCCACGCAAAGGTTAATCTTGCAGGTCGGGCATCTCCATGATGGTTCAGCACATTTACCCTTTCTGGCACAGTGTTTGCATCATGACTTCTGCCATTTCACTGCTAAGTGTGAGTCTTGTTCAAATTGGGTCATGGGCTCTAGGACAGTAATCTCTATGCATATTTTCCTTTTCTTGTAGGTGGCCAGGAGGTGCATGCCTAGGTTTCTTCTAAACTGTAACTGGCTTGCCACAATAACACTGCCAGAAAGTGAAAGCTGACAGTGGCTGGCACTCTCACAGAATAAAATGTAAGCATTCACTATGGCCACATCCCATAGGAACCAGAACAAGTACAGCCACCATTTTCTTGCCTTTTGAGCAGTTTGATACTGCGTCCTGAGCTGTTCCGCTCGGTCCACCCCATATATGTATGTGTTGTACATGTTTACAACTGGTGGACATGGCACTGCAGCTTTTGTTCCATCATGCTGTCTCCTGTGTATGCTGGAGACTGCCAAGGTTGGGTTACTATTAGTTGACAGCAGAAATACTGGGTTGCTATCCTTCCATTCAGTTGCAACTAATGGTCCACTCTGCAACTGCTTGTAGAATTCTCAAGGTGCTTTACCAATGGCCTGTCGGTTGAATGTTACAGGCCATCCAGACCTATTGATGTGCATGGTTCCACAGCAGTACAGACTGTCTTGCAGCAGTTGCTGTGCCAGAGGAGCAGAGGAGAAGAAGTTATCAAACTAAATGTGATGCTTCTTTCCAATCAGCCC